>NC_080042.1:83460168-83629528 GCF_012489685.1 Lotus japonicus | reverse complement strand
GCAACTTGAATTTTTTCAATGATCTGCATCTTCTTCAACTTTGTGCCATTGAGAGCATCACCAATTGTCATGGCCAGATCTTCGTGGAGTCCAAGATCTGATAGAGTCTTGACAAGCTTGTTTTGGACGAAGATGTCTGACAGCAGCCTTCCATACGGAATGTAGTATATGAACCTCTTGTTCTCAGAACCAGTTGTGGTCCTTGATTTTCTCAACACACTCCTTCAGATAATTGAAAAGTAGGAATGGCAGACATATAAGCTCACCAGTTGAAATGTAGTACATGATTACCTTCTGAGTTGCATTCAGGTAATCAGTTCCTCCAGTTCTGGGGTGAATGCAGTGCATGAAGATCTTCTGCCAAATCTTCATCTCAGACTTCAAGTCCTTAATGCCGTACTTGGTTTTCTCGCAAGACCAGTTATCATAGAGCGCCTTGTTGATGTTGGGAGCAATAATAGAAAGGAGAGAAGAGAGAAAGAAAAATCACACAGGAATTTTTAACGTGGTTCGGAACACAATGTGTGTACCTACGTCCACGGCTACACTAGGTAGTAATATTTCTTTGGTGTGTGTAATGCTTACAATGAGGTGCTTATATATAGTAGGAGTAAGTCAACCTCCTCCTTATTCTAAGCGATGTGGGACTTACAAATATACTACATAAGCGATGTGGGACTACAAATAGACTACATAACATAACAATTCTCCCACTTGGAGTCTAATTGTAGTACTTCTTGTAAACAATAAGCTAATTTGCTCTCCACCTAGTGTAGCGCCTTCGTCTTCAATTATCCTCGAAGGCCAGCTGAGGAAATGCAAAGCCTCAGCTTATCAGCTGTAACAGTCTTGGTCAACATATCAGCTGGATTCTCTGATCCTAAGATCTTCAACAGAGATAATTCTTCATCATTGATAAGTTCTCTGATGAAATGATACTTCATCTGTATGTGCTTGCATCTGGAGTGAAAGACAGGATTTTTTGCAAGGCAAATAGCACTTTGACTGTCACTAAACAATGGAGGAACATCTTGTTCTTTTCCCAATTCTTTGAGAAAATTCTTTAGCCATATCATCTCCTTGGCTGCTTCTGAAATGGCAACATATTCTGATTCAGTGGTTGAGAGAGCAACTCTATTTTGAAGTTTAGACTTCCAACTCACAGCAGTTCCTCCTAAGGTGAAAATATAACCTGTGGTGCTTTTTCCACCATCTGAGTCTCCTCCTAGATCTGCATCAGAAAACCCTTGTAAAGTGAGATCATTTCTTCTAAAGCATAGACACATTCTTGAAGAACCCTTCAGATATCTCAGTATCCACTTTACACCTTCCCAATGCTCCTTCCCAGGATTTGACATGAATCTGCTGACAACTCTCACAGCATGTGCTATATCAGGTCTTGTACAAACCATAGCATACATCAAGCTCCCTACTGCAGATGCATAAGGAACTGTTGACATGTAACTTTCTTCTTCATCTGTTTGTGGGACTGCTTCTTTGAAAACTTTAAGTGATTTCCCAAAGGGGTGCTTCTGGTATTGGCATCTCCAACATTGAATCTGTCCAGTAATTTTTCAACATATTTCTCTTGGGACAACTTCAGAACACCTTCTGATCTATTTCTGGAAATCCTCATACCAAGGATTTGTTTGGCTGGACCAAGATCCTTCATCTCAAAGTTTTCTGACATCTGTTGCTTCAACCTGTTAATTTCAGTCATATTTGATCCTGCTATCAACATGTCATCAACATACAAAGCAAGAATAATATAACTGTCAGCAAATTTCTTAACATAGCAACAATGATCCATGTCACATCTATTAAAACCTGAGTTGCTCATAAACTCATTAAACTTCTTGTACCACTGTCTCGGAGCCTGTTTCAGACCGTACAAGCTTTTGTGAAGCTTGCATACAAGATTCTTCGTGCCTGGAACTTCAAAACCTTCAGGTTGTGTCATATAAATCTCTTCTTCCAAATCACCATGTAGGAATGCAGTTTTAACATCTAACTGCTCCAAGTGAAGATTCTCTGCAGCTACAATACTCAGGATAACTCTTATAGTGGTCATTTTAACAAATGGAGAAAAAATCTCTGTGAAGTCAATTCCTTGCTTCTGCTGAAATCCTTTCACTACAAGTCTTGCCTTGTACCTTCTGCTGCCATCAGATTCTTCCTTCAGTCTATAGACCCATCTGTTCTGTAGAGCTTTCTTTCCTTCTGGTAACTTGGTCAAAGACCATGTTCCATTCTTCTGAAGGGACGTCATCTCGTCTTTCATTGCTAGCTCCCACTTGATAGAGTCATTCCCCTGCATGGCTTCACCAAAATATTCTGGCTCTCCAGCATCAGTTAACAACAGATAATTCAACGAAGGAGAATACCTTTGTGGTGCTTTCGGCGTTCTTGTGGATCTCCTCACTTGAGTTATAGGAGTTTCAATTACTGATGTTGGCTCTTGTTCCAGCTCAACTTCTACCTCATCATCCTCGTTCTCGGGATTAATCTGGTTTCTTTTGGCTACATCACTTTCTGAAATTTCTTCCAATGCCACTCTTTCAGAAAGTTTCAACTGTTTACTTGAACTCATAGATTCTGCAGAAGACCTGTCTTTATAAAGCACACTTTCATTAAAAGTAACATTTCTGCTTCTAATGATTTTCCTGTTTTGTTCATCCCAAAACCTGTAGCCATACATATCGGACCCATAACCAATAAAGAAACATTTTATGGCCTTGGGGTCCAATTTGTCTCTCCTATCGGAGTCTATAAGAACATAAGAGACACAACCGAAGACTTTCAAATGTGAAAGACTTACCTCCTTTCCAGACCACACCTCTTCAGGCAATTGATAATCCAAGGGAACAGATGGTCCCCGATTTATCAGGTAAGCTGCTGTATTAATGGCATCTGCCCAAAACATTTTTGGCAACCCGGACTGGATTCGCATACATCTAGCCCTTTCGTTCAAGGTCCTGTTCATTCTTTCCGCGACACCATTTTGCTCAGGTGTACCTGGTATTGTCTTGATCATTCTGATCCCATTTTCTGAACAAAACTTTTTGAACTCCTGGCTGTCATACTCCCCGCCATTATCAGATTTCAGACTCTTAATCTTCAAGCCTGTCTGATTTTCAACTTCTGTTTTCCACCCTTTAAACACAGAAAACACATCAGATTTATTTTTGAGAAAATAAACCCATACCTTTCTTGTTGAGTCATCTATGAAGGTGACATAATAGCGTGAACCTCCAAGAGATTTCACTGGGGCTGGACCCCACACATCTGTATGCACCAATTCGAGCTTTTCTGATTTTGATTTCCTGCCTGCTTTTGAGAAGCTAACCTTTCTCTGTTTCCCCAAAATGCAATGCTCACAAACACCAAGATCAACATGCTTCAAATTTGACACCTTACCCTTTGATGCCATGATCTTCATTCCTTTTTCACTCATGTGTCCAAGTCTTTGATGCCATATAGATGAGCTATTGACAGCTTCAGTTACTGCTATCATGTCCTCCTCTGCAACCATATAAAGGGAGCCTCGTTTCTTTCCTCGAGCTACAACCAGATTGCCTTTCGTCACCTTCCAAGCTCCACCCCCAAAAGTGGTGTGATAACCAACAACTGGAGATGTGACCCATAAACCTAATGCCTTAAGGTTTTGGGTTAAGATGTGGTGTCCAAAATCTCCTTGGTGTTTCCCCTCGACCTTGCCCCGTGGGTCCTCGCCGTGACTCTCCCCAACAGTTGACCACGGTCCTCATCCCAGCAGCATTTGCTTCAACATTCTTGATCCTTTTTCCCTGCTGAAACTTCATACCCAGCAGTTTTGCTATAGATTCTTCAGAGATCACAATTTTCTTGTCCAGTACATGGGAGACGACGTAGTAGTCGTTGCAGACTGCGTTCTTCCAGAACTCGACAACCAACTTGTGATAGATTGGACCACAGAGCCTGTTGAAGTACCCGGACCATCCTTGCAAATTGACTTGGTCCCTAATATCAAACCCATGTTGAGCAAGATTATCAAAATCAACTCTTGCTTCGCAGCACACACTCAGTTCTTCCACTTTCTTTGCACAGGTGACTACATTTGGTGCATTCAGAATCTTCTGTGCTTCCTCGAATCTTTGCTTCTCTTGATCTTTGGCAGTTTGTGTGGTAGAAGCAGAAACATTCGCCTTAGGTTTCCTCGATTTGCCCATGATTCTTAGAGATGGAGGTTTAGGGTTCAGAGAGAGGAGGAAATGTTGGAGGAAGGAATATGAATGGATGCAATGCACACGGATAGTTTCAAAACCGTAAGTGTAAGTGAGTGGGAGATCGTGTGTGACAGTGCATATAGTGGGTTTAATGGTAACCGTTGACAGTTTTTCTAAGAAATTAAAGGCAAAAATAGCATAGTAGAGGAGAGTAAACATCATCATTATAGCAGATATACCACGCGACTCAAGGAACTATGTCACAAATGAAGTGACACGTGTATTGTTGTCTACCACAGAAGTTTAACCAGTGGGTTAAGTGCTTATGATCGAGTAACTTCCGAAGGGAGTAACATCTGATGACTTCAAAGGTACCATGGTCAGAAGTTCTAAAGAAAACCTTACTCTGGACAAAAGTCCATGTTCAGGTTTTCAAGGATAAATAAAAACCTATCTTCTGCTAAGGGCTTAGTAAAAATATCTGCCCACTGATGGTCAGTATCAACATACTCTAATGATAGAGTGCCCTTTTGAACATGATCATGAATATAATGATACTTTACCTCTATATGCTTTGCTCTTGAATGTAGAATAGGATTCTTGCTGAGTGAGATAGCAGCTGTGTTGTCACAATAGATGGGAACCTTCTTCATAGACAAGCCATAATCTTCTAGATGATTCTTCATCCATATGGTTTGTGTACAGCAAGTAGCAGCTGAAACATACTCTGCTTCTGCAGTTGATAGAGCAATTGTGTTCTGTCTCTTGCTTGACCATGTGACAAGATTTGATCCAAGGAAATGGCAACTTCCAGAAGTGCTTTTCCTTTCCACTCTATCTCCAGCAAAGTCAGCATCACAAAAACCTGAAAGTGTATACTCTGATGTTTTTCTATACATCAAGCCAAGGTTAGTGGTTCCTTTCAGATATTTGAGGATCCTCTTAACAGCAGTTAAGTGAGTCTCTCTAGGATCTGATTGGAATCTAGCACAGAGATGCACACTAAACAATATATCAGGTCTAGATGCAGTTAAGTAAAGAAGAGAGCCTATCATTCCACGATAGAGCTTCTGACAAACCTTAGAGGAAACTTCCTCTTTCTCAAGAATGCATGTTGGATGCATTGGAGTCTTTGAGATGTTGCAGTCACTCATGTTGAACTTCTTCAGAAGTTCCAGGGTGTACTTCTTCTGATGGATGTAGGTGACTCCTGGTCGTTGATCTATTTGAATTCCCAAGAAGTATTTGAGTTCTCCCATCATGCTCATTTCAAATTCAGCCTGCATTAACTTAGAGAATTCCTTGCACAAGGAGGGATTAGCAGAACCAAAAATGATATCATCAACATAAATCTGAAGGCTTTGCATGAAGATATTTTTGCTTTTTCGCCTATTTATAGGCATGCGAAATCGCGGGAAAATGAAAATTTCGCGATTCTGATTTTTGCAGCACGTTCACCGATGAATTCTAAGAGAGATTCTGACGTCAGAATTCCCGAACTCAAAACATATCTCTGACATTTGGGAAAAACGATATCTAAAATCCCAAAAGCGGTGTAAGTTAATCTGTCCCGAAAAACTACTTTTTGCTGTGATGCTCAAACGACATGCTCAAACGACAAAACTTCCTACTGAAGAAAGATTGGAAATGTCGAAACAAATCTGGCAACGCAAACGGAAACTTCGTTAGAAGTCCCGAATAGAAAAAGTCTTCATCCATCGCTCGAAACTAGGGTTTCGAAGCAAAGAAATTAGCGTCGGCGGACTTCCGAAAAGTGAATACTATCATGCGTACAGTCCAGAGTTCCGAAATGAAACGCTGGTCGAAGGAAAAATAAAGAGAATATTTAAATTTTCCAAGGATTCGAAATCTCACTTAAAACGTTGCTCTAAAGCGAAATTAGCCTATTCTGGACACGCTCGCCATAAAGCAGGTGTGCAGACAACTCGCACTAATTCCTACAGCGACTACGCAACATTCCTCAAGCAATTCCCGAACTTTCTTCTTCATTGATCTTTCTCAAACATCAAACTCTTGTCACGCTTACACTGATTCTACGCGTGAGTCGGAAATTAACTTGTTCTGGAAATCCAAGTCTTACAATACTCCCCTCCAAAAAGAAAGTTTCGTCCTCGAAACTCAGAGTTCTGCGAAAAGTCCGGAATACAGTTCTGAAGGTGCGAAAAACACTAGAAAGGGGGGGTTTGAATAGAGTTTTTGTATCTCGGGTATACTTTTTAGCTTTTTCAAAACTCAAAGATAAAAACTAAGTGCTGAATAATAGGAAGTAAAGCACACGAGTATTTTATCCTGGTTCACTTGAGATAAAAGCTCAAGCTAATCCAGTCCACCTGTGAAGGTGATTTCTTCCTTCTTCTGATGAAGGCAATCCACTAAAATCAATGAGTGTTACAACTACACTTTGCAACCTGCTAAGTGACTAACAGTACACTGATTTTCTCACTAGTAACCTCTTAAGAAGCTGATCTACCGATCCTCTTAAGACTAGCTAAATACTGAATCAGCCTTGATTCAGTCCTCTCAAGATCCGACCAACCTTGGTCTCTTGATAGACTTTACAATGTGATGTAAAAGGTTCGGGTTTACAATAGGTGCTTCTTACAAGCGAATAGTAAACTCAGAAGTTTAAGAACAGTGAAAATATATTGCTAAGAGAATGGTTCGAATGTGTTGAATGTTTTCAGCAAAGTTTCTTAGCTTCTTTCTTCTTTCTTCAGCCTTTATATACTCCAAGACTTGTGATGTAGTCGTTGCTAGGGTTTTGTCCGTTGGAGTGGCAATTCTGTAATATCAGACTGCTAGGCTGAACAAGGTAGGTGGCGGACAGACCGAGACTGGTACGACGTTGTACTATGAAAGCGACCTGTCCTTTCACCGGTTGACTTGTGATCAAGGAGCTTCAGATGAGCGTTGGTGAAGCTTCTGATCATCGTCAGATTGAAGCTTGGATTCTTCTGACCATGCAACTTCTGCTTCTGAACAAGTTCCTCAGAACTTCTAATCGTCAGAGCTAGAATAGCCTGGGTCTTCAGAACCAACTTCTTGCAAGTCTTCAGAACTTGAGTCTTCTGCTTCTGGACCGTTCCACTGGAACATCTGGTCTTCAGAACTTCTGACTTGAGTTCTTCAGATCTTCTTGAGAGCTTCCATCTTCAGAACTTCTGAAGTATTTGCCACTGTTCAGGACGAACATGGTAGATTAAAGGGCTCTCTTTTTAGTAACCCTTGGTTCTTCTTCTTCTGAACGAATGGCTTGGGTCAGATTCAGAACCTGCTTGTCACAACTTAAAAAGACAAATGTTAGGGTACCACAATTGTTCATCATCACAAACCTTAATTGTAATCATCAAAACATAGAGATGCAGCAACTGATCAAACCTTGATCTTACAAGTTCCTTGATCTTGTCTTCCAATTCCCATGTAGTATTGCCCGTGTCATTGTTCCTCATAACCTTTACTTAAGCAATCTGTTTTCCCCTTAACTGTTTCACTCTTCTATCCCCACTGCTAACTGTCGGCGCCTCAAAAGACAAACCATCATTCAACTTCATGTCGTCTGGCTCGATCACTTGCGTCGGATCTCCGCTTGAAATGATACCGATTGGCACTCCGTGTAGTCGCACAATCTTAGCCACTTTTAGGAGGGTCCCGCGATTGCCGGAAGCTGTGAGATGCTGCAGCTCGAAAATAGCAAATTCTCGACACAGTCTGGAATGAAAGGATCACAGCCCTGGCTACAAGTCGTGAAATTTCAGTCTGATTGAGGCCACACAGAGCTAACTTAACGAGCTAAATCTTTGAAAAAGAACCTAAATGAAGATTCAAATTTAAGAGGGTCCCACGATTGCCGGAAGCTGTGAGATGCTGCTGCTCAAAAACATCAAATTCTCGACACAGTCTGGATTGAAAGGATCACAGCCCTGGCTACAATTCGCGGAATTTCAGTCTGATTGAGGCCACACGGAGCTAACTTAACGAGCTACAACTATGAAAAGGAACCTAAATGGAGATTTGACTTTTAGGAGGGTCCCGCGATTGCCGGAAGCTGTGACATGCTGCTGCTAAAGAACATCAAATTCTCGACACAGTCTGGAATGAAAGGATCACATCTCTGGTTACAAGTCGCTAAATTTCAGTCTGATTGAGGCCACGCGGAGCTAACCTAACGAGCTACAAGTTTGAAAAAGAACCTAAATGGAGATTCGACATTTAGGCGGGTCCCGCGATTGCCGGAAGCTGTGTCATGCTGCTGCTCGAAAACATCAAATTCTCGACACAGTCAGGAATGAAAGGATCACAACCTTGGCTATAAGTCGCGAAATTTCAGTCTGATTGAGGCCACGCGGAGCTAACCTAACGAGCTACAAGTTTGAAAAAGAACCTAAATGGAGATTCGACTTTTAGGTGGGTCCCGCGATTGCTTGAAGCTGTGACATGCTGCTGTTCGAAAACTTCAAATTCAGGACACAGTTTGGAATGAAAGGATCACAGCCCTGGCTACAAGTCACGAAATTTCAGTCTGATTGAGGCCACACGGAGCTAACTTAACGAGCTAAATCTTTGAAAAAGAACCTAAATGGAGATTCGAATTTAGGAGGGTCCCGCGATTGCCGGAAGCTGTGAGATGCTGCAGCTCGAAAACATCAAATTCTCGACATAGTCTTAATGAAAGGATCACAGCCCTAGCTACAAGCCGCAGAATTTCAGTCTTATTGAGGCCACACGGAGCTAACTTAATGAGCTACAACTTTGAAAAAGAACCTAAATGGAGATTTGACTTTTAGGAGGGTCCCGCGATTGCCGGAAGCTGTGACATGCTGCTGCTAAAAAACATCAAATTCTCGACACAGTCTGGAATGAAAGGATCACATCCCTGTTTACAAGTCGCGAAATTTAAGTCTGATTGAGGCCACACGGAGCTAACTTAACGAGCTAAATCTTTGAAAAAGAACCTAAATGGAGATTCGAATTTAGGAGGGTCCCGCGATTGCCGGAAGCTGTGAGATGCTGCAGCTCGAAAACATCAAATTCTCGACATAGTCTTAATGAAAGGATCACAGCCCTAGCTACAAGCCGCAGAATTTCAGTCTTATTGAGGCCACACGGAGCTAACTTAATGAGCTACAACTTTGAAAAAGAACCTAAATGGAGATTTGACTTTTAGGAGGGTCCCGCGATTGCCGGAAGCTGTGACATGCTGCTGCTAAAAAACATCAAATTCTCGACACAGTCTGGAATGAAAGGATCACATCCCTGTTTACAAGTCGCGAAATTTAAGTCTGATTGAGGCCACACAGAGCTAACTGAACGAGCTATAACTTTGAAAAAGAACCTAAATGGAGATTCGAATTTAGGAGGGTCCCGCGATTGCCGGAAGCTGTGAGATGCTGCAGCTCGAAAACATCAAATTCTCGACATAGTCTTAATGAAAGGATCACAGCCCTAGCTACAAGCCGCAGAATTTCAGTCTTATTGAGGCCACACGGAGCTAACTTAACGAGCTACAACTTTGAAAAAGAACCTAAATGGAGATTTGACTTTTAGGAGGGTCCCGCGATTACCGGAAGCTGTGTCATGCTGCTGCTCGAAAACATCAAATTCTCGACACAATCTGGAATGAAAGGATCACATCTCTGGCTACAAGTCGCGAAATTTCAGTCTGATTGAGGCCACACAGAGATAACTGATCGAGCTACAACTTTGAAAAAGAACCTAAATGGAGATTCTAATTTAGGAGGGTCCCGCGATTGAGGGAAGCTGTGAGATGCTGCTGCTCGAAAACATCAAATTCTCAACACAGTCTTAATGAAAGGATCACAGCCCTAACTACAAGTCGCGAAATTTCAGTCTGATTGAGGCCACACGGAGCTAACCTAACGAGCTACAACTTTGAAAAAGAACCTAAATGGAGATTTGAATTTTAGGAGGGTCCCGCGATTACCGGAAGCTGTGTCATGCTGCTGCTCGAAAACATCAAATTCTCGACACAGTCTGGAATGAAAGGATCACAGCCCTGGCTATTAGTCGCGAAATTTCAGTGTGATTGAGGCCACGCGGAGCTAACCTAACGAGCTACAAGTTTGAAAAAGAACCTAAATGGAGATTCGACTTTTAGGCGGGTCCCGCGATTGCTTGAAGCTGTGAAATGCTGCTGTTCGAAAACATCAAATTCTGGACACAGTCTGGAATTAAAGGATCACAACCCTGGCTACAAGTCGCGAAATTTCAGTCTGATTGAGGCCACACGGAGCTAACTTAACGAGCTAAATCTTTGAAAAAGAACCTACATGGAGATTCGAATTTAGGAGGGTCCCGCGATTGCCGGAAGCTGTGAGATGCTGCAGCTCGAAAACATCAAATTCTCGACATAGTCTTAATGAAAGGATCACAGCCCTAGCTACAAGCCGCAGAATTTCAGTCTTATTGAGGCCACACAGAGCTAACTTAATGAGCTACAACTTTGAAAAAGAACCTAAATGGAGATTTGACTTTTTGGAGGGTCCCGCGATTGCCGGAAGCTGTGACATGCTGCTGCTAAAAAACATCAAATTCTCGACACAGTCTGGAATGAAAGGATCACATCCCTGTTTACAAGTCGCGAAATTTAAGTCTGATTGAGGCCACACAGAGCTTACTGAACGAGCTACAACTTTGAAAAAGAACCTAAATGGAGATTCGAATTTAGGAGGGTCCCGCGATTGCCGGAAGCTGTGAGATGCTGCAGCTCGAAAACATCAAATTCTCGACATAGTCTTAATGAAAGGATCACAACCCTAGCTACAAGCCGCAGAATTTCAGTCTTATTGAGGCCACACGGAGCTAACTTAACGAGCTACAACTTTGAAAAAGAACCTAAATGGAGATTTGACTTTTAGGAGGGTCCCGCGATTACCGGAAGCTGTGTCATGCTGCTGCTCGAAAACATCAAATTCTCGACACAATCTGGAATGAAAGGATCACATCTCTGGCTACAAGTCGCAAAATTTCAGTTTGATTGAGGCCACACAGAGTAACTGATCGAGCTACAACTTTGAAAAAGAACCTAAATGGAAATTCGAATTTAGGAGGGTCCCGCGATTGAGGGAAGCTGTGAGATGCTGCTGCTCGAAAACATCAAATTCTCAACACAGTCTTAATGGAAGGATCACAGCCCTAACTACAAGTCGCGAAATTTCAGTCTGATTGAGGCCACACGGAGCTAACTTAACGAGCTAAATCTTTGAAAAAGAACCTAAATGGAGATTCGAATTTAGGAGGGTCCCGCGATTGCCGGAAGCTGTGAGATGCTGCAGCTCGAAAACATCAAATTCTCGACATAGTCTTAATGAAAGGATCACAGCCCTAGCTACAAGCCGCAGAATTTCAGTCTTATTGAGGCCACACGGAGCTAACTTAATGAGCTACAACTTTGAAAAAGAACCTAAATGGAGATTTGACTTTTAGGAGGGTCCCGCGATTGCCGGAAGCTGTGACATGCTGCTGCTAAAAAACATCAAATTCTCGACACAGTCTGGAATGAAAGGATCACATCCCTGTTTACAAGTCGCGAAATTTAAGTCTGATTGAGGCCACACGGAGCTAACTTAACGAGCTAAATCTTTGAAAAAGAACCTAAATGGAGATTCGAATTTAGGAGGGTCCCGCGATTGCCGGAAGCTGTGAGATGCTGCAGCTCGAAAACATCAAATTCTCGACATAGTCTTAATGAAAGGATCACAGCCCTAGCTACAAGCCGCAGAATTTCAGTCTTATTGAGGCCACACGGAGCTAACTTAATGAGCTACAACTTTGAAAAAGAACCTAAATGGAGATTTGACTTTTAGGAGGGTCCCGCGATTGCCGGAAGCTGTGACATGCTGCTGCTAAAAAACATCAAATTCTCGACACAGTCTGGAATGAAAGGATCACATCCCTGTTTACAAGTCGCGAAATTTAAGTCTGATTGAGGCCACACAGAGCTAACTGAACGAGCTATAACTTTGAAAAAGAACCTAAATGGAGATTCGAATTTAGGAGGGTCCCGCGATTGCCGGAAGCTGTGAGATGCTGCAGCTCGAAAACATCAAATTCTCGACATAGTCTTAATGAAAGGATCACAGCCCTAGCTACAAGCCGCAGAATTTCAGTCTTATTGAGGCCACACGGAGCTAACTTAACGAGCTACAACTTTGAAAAAGAACCTAAATGGAGATTTGACTTTTAGGAGGGTCCCGCGATTACCGGAAGCTGTGTCATGCTGCTGCTCGAAAACATCAAATTCTCGACACAATCTGGAATGAAAGGATCACATCTCTGGCTACAAGTCGCGAAATTTCAGTCTGATTGAGGCCACACAGAGATAACTGATCGAGCTACAACTTTGAAAAAGAACCTAAATGGAGATTCTAATTTAGGAGGGTCCCGCGATTGAGGGAAGCTGTGAGATGCTGCTGCTCGAAAACATCAAATTCTCAACACAGTCTTAATGAAAGGATCACAGCCCTAACTACAAGTCGCGAAATTTCAGTCTGATTGAGGCCACACGGAGCTAACCTAACGAGCTACAACTTTGAAAAAGAACCTAAATGGAGATTTGAATTTTAGGAGGGTCCCGCGATTACCGGAAGCTGTGTCATGCTGCTGCTCGAAAACATCAAATTCTCGACACAGTCTGGAATGAAAGGATCACAGCCCTGGCTATTAGTCGCGAAATTTCAGTGTGATTGAGGCCACGCGGAGCTAACCTAACGAGCTACAAGTTTGAAAAAGAACCTAAATGGAGATTCGACTTTTAGGCGGGTCCCGCGATTGCTTGAAGCTGTGAAATGCTGCTGTTCGAAAACATCAAATTCTGGACACAGTCTGGAATTAAAGGATCACAACCCTGGCTACAAGTCGCGAAATTTCAGTCTGATTGAGGCCACACGGAGCTAACTTAACGAGCTAAATCTTTGAAAAAGAACCTACATGGAGATTCGAATTTAGGAGGGTCCCGCGATTGCCGGAAGCTGTGAGATGCTGCAGCTCGAAAACATCAAATTCTCGACATAGTCTTAATGAAAGGATCACAGCCCTAGCTACAAGCCGCAGAATTTCAGTCTTATTGAGGCCACACAGAGCTAACTTAATGAGCTACAACTTTGAAAAAGAACCTAAATGGAGATTTGACTTTTTGGAGGGTCCCGCGATTGCCGGAAGCTGTGACATGCTGCTGCTAAAAAACATCAAATTCTCGACACAGTCTGGAATGAAAGGATCACATCCCTGTTTACAAGTCGCGAAATTTAAGTCTGATTGAGGCCACACAGAGCTTACTGAACGAGCTACAACTTTGAAAAAGAACCTAAATGGAGATTCGAATTTAGGAGGGTCCCGCGATTGCCGGAAGCTGTGAGATGCTGCAGCTCGAAAACATCAAATTCTCGACATAGTCTTAATGAAAGGATCACAACCCTAGCTACAAGCCGCAGAATTTCAGTCTTATTGAGGCCACACGGAGCTAACTTAACGAGCTACAACTTTGAAAAAGAACCTAAATGGAGATTTGACTTTTAGGAGGGTCCCGCGATTACCGGAAGCTGTGTCATGCTGCTGCTCGAAAACATCAAATTCTCGACACAATCTGGAATGAAAGGATCACATCTCTGGCTACAAGTCGCAAAATTTCAGTTTGATTGAGGCCACACAGAGTAACTGATCGAGCTACAACTTTGAAAAAGAACCTAAATGGAAATTCGAATTTAGGAGGGTCCCGCGATTGAGGGAAGCTGTGAGATGCTGCTGCTCGAAAACATCAAATTCTCAACACAGTCTTAATGAAAGGATCACAGCCCTAACTTCAAGTCGCGAAATTTCAGTCTGAGTGAGGCCACACGGAGCTAACTTAACGAGCTACAACTTTGAAAAAGAACCTAAATGGAGATTTGACTTTTAGGAGGGTCCCGCGATTACCGGAAGCTGTGTCATGCTGCTGCTCGAAAACATCAAATTCTCGACACAGTCTGGAATGAAAGGATCACAGCCCTGGCTATTAGTCGCGAAATTTCTTTCTGATTGAGGCCACGCGGAGCTAACCTAACGAGCTACAAGTTTGAAAAAGAACCTAAATGGAGATTCGACTTTTAGGCGGGTCCCGCGATTGCTTGAAGCTGTGACATGCTGCTGTTCGAAAACATCAAATTCTGGACACAGTCTGGAATTAAAGGATCACAACCCTGGCTACAAGTCGCGAAATTTCAGTCTGATTGAGGCCACTCGGAGCTAACTTAACGAGCTAAATCTTTTAAAAAGAACCTACATGGAGATTCGAATTTAGGAGGGTCCCGCGATTACCGGAAGCTGTGAGATGCTGCAGCTCGAAAACATCAAATTCTCGACATAGTCTTAATGAAAGGATCACAGCCCTAGCTACAAGCCGCAGAATTTCAGTCTTATTGAGGCCACACGGAGCTAACTTAATGAGCTACAACTTTGAAAAAGAACCTAAATGGAGATTTGACTTTTAGGAGGGTCCCGCGATTGCCGGAAGCTGTGACATGCTGCTGCTAAAAAACATCAAATTCTCGACACAGTCTGGAATGAAAGGATCACATCCCTGTTTACAAGTCGCGAAATTTAAGTCTGATTGAGGCCACACGGAGCTAACTTAACGAGCTAAATCTTTGAAAAAGAACCTAAATGGAGATTCGAATTTAGGAGGGTCCCGCGATTGCCGGAAGCTGTGAGATGCTGCAGCTCGAAAACATCAAATTCTCGACATAGTCTTAATGAAAGGATCACAGCCCTAGCTACAAGCCGCAGAATTTCAGTCTTATTGAGGCCACACAGAGCTAACTTAATGAGCTACAACTTTGAAAAAGAACCTAAATGGAGATTTGACTTTTAGGAGGGTCCCGCGATTGCCGGAAGCTGTGACATGCTGCTGCTAAAAAACATCAAATTCTCGACACAGTCTGGAATGAAAGGATCACATCCCTGTTTACAAGTCGCGAAATTTAAGTCTGATTGAGGCCACACAGAGCTAACTGAACGAGCTATAACTTTGAAAAAGAACCTAAATGGAGATTCGAATTTAGGAGGGTCCCGCGATTGCCGGAAGCTGTGAGATGCTGCAGCTCGAAAACATCAAATTCTCGACATAGTCTTAATGAAAGGATCACAGCCCTAGCTACAAGCCGCAGAATTTCAGTCTTATTGAGGCCACACGGAGCTAACTTAACGAGCTACAACTTTGAAAAAGAACCTAAATGGAGATTTGACTTTTAGGAGGGTCCCGCGATTACCGGAAGCTGTGTCATGCTGCTGCTCGAAAACATCAAATTCTCGACACAGTCTGGAATGAAAGGATCACAGCCCTGGCTATTAGTCGCGAAATTTCAGTCTGATTGAGGCCATGCGGAGCTAACCTAACGAGCTACAAGTTTGAAAAAGAACCTAAATGGAGATTCGACTTTTAGGCGGGTCCCGCGATTGCTTGAAGCTGTGACATGCTGTTGTTCGAAAACATCAAATTCTGGACACAGTCTGGAATTAAAGGATCACAGCCCTGGCTACAAGTCGCGAAATTTCAGTCTGATTGAGGCCACACGGAGCTAACTTAACGAGCTAAATCTTTGAAAAAGAACCTACATGGAGATTCGAATTTAGGAGGGTCCCGCGATTGCCGGAAGCTGTCAGATGCTGCAGCTCGAAAACATCAAATTCTCGACATAGTCTTAATGAAAGGATCACAGCCCTAGCTACAAGCCGCAGAATTTCAGTCTTATTGAGGCCACACAGAGCTAACTTAACGAGCTACAACTTTGAAAAAGAACCTAAATGGAGATTTGACTTTTAGGAGGGTCCCGCGATTACCGGAAGCTGTGTCACGCTGCTGCTCGAAAACATCAAATTCTCGACACAATCTGGAATGAAAGGATCACATCTCTGGCTACAAGTCGCGAAATTTCTGTCTGATTGAGGCCACACAGAGATAACTGATCGAGCTACAACTTTGAAAAAGAACCTAAATGGAGATTCGAATTTAGGTGGGTCCCGCGATTGAGGGAAGCTGAGAGATGCTGCTGCTCGAAAACATCAAATTCTCAACACAGTCTTAATGAAAGGATCACAGCCCTAACTACAAGTCGCGAAATTTCAGTCTGATTGAGGCCACACGAAGCTAACTTAACGAGCTACAACTTTGAAAAAGAACCTAAATGGAGATTTGACTTTTAGGAGGGTCCCGCGATTACCGGAAGCTGTGTCATGCTGCTGCTCGAAAACATCAAATTCTCGACACAGTCTGGAATGAAAGGATTACAGCCCTGGCTATTAGTCGCGAAATTTCAGTCTGATTGAGGCCACGTGGAGCTACAACTTTGAAAAAGAACCTAACAGGAGATTTGACTTTTAGGAGGGTCCCGCGATTGCCGGAAGCTGTGACATGCTGCTGTTCGAAAACATCAAATTCTGGACACAGTCTGGAATGAAAGGATCACATCCCTGGCTACAAGTCGCGAAATTTCAGTCTGATTGAGGCCACACGGAGCTAACTTAACGAGCTAAATCTTTGAAAAAGAACCTAAATGGAGATTCGAATTTAGGAGGGTCCCGCGATTGCCGGAAGCTGTGAGATGCTGCAGCTCGAAAACATCAAATTCTCGACATAGTCTTAATGAAAGGATCACAGCCCTAGCTACAAGCCGCAGAATTTCAGTCTTATTGAGGCCACACGGAGCTAACTTAAATAGCTACAACTTTGAAAAAGAACCTAAATGGAGATTTGACTTTTAGGAGGGTCCCGCGATTACCGGAAGCTGTGTCATGCTGCTGCTCGAAAACATCAAATTCTCGACACAGTCTGGAATGAAAGGATCACAGCCCTGGCTACAAGTCGCGGAATTTCAGTCTGATTGAGGCCACGCGGAGCTAACCTAACGAGCTACAAGTTTGAAAAAGAACCTAAATGGAGATTCGACTTTTAGGCGGGTCCCGCGATTGCTTGAAGCTGTGACATGCTGCTGTTCTAAAACTTCAAATTCAGGACACAGTTTGGAGTGAAAGGATCACAGCCCTGGCTACAAGTCGCGAAATTTCAGTCTGATTGAGGCCACACGGAGTTAACTGAACGAGCTAAATCTTTGAAAAAGAACCTAAATGGAGATTCAAATTTAAGAGGGTCCCACGATTGCGGGAAGCTGTGAGATGCTGCTTCTCAAAAACAGCGAATTCTCGACACAGTCTGGAATGAAAGGATCCCAGCCCTGGCTACAAGTCGCGAAATTTCAGTCTGATTGAGGCCACACGGAGCTAACTTAACGAGCTACAACTTTGAAAAAGATTCTAAATGGAGATTTGACTTTTAGGAGGGTCCCGCGATTGCCGGAAGCTGTGAGATGCTGCTGCTCGAAAACATCAAATTCTCGACACAGTCTTAATGAAAGGTTCAAAGCCCTAGCTACAAGTCGCGAAATTTCAGTCTGATTGAGGCCACACGGAGCTAACTTAACGAGCTACAACTTTGAAAAAGAACCTAAATGGAGATTTGACTTTTAGGAGGGTCCCGCGATTACCGGAAGCTGTGTCATGCTGCTGCTCGAAAACATCAAATTCTCGACACAGTCAGGAATGAAAGGATCACAGCCTTGGCTATAAGTCGCGAAATTTCAGTCTGATTGAGGCCACGCGGAGCTAACCTAACGAGCTACAAGTTTGAAAAAGAACCTAAATGGAGATTTGACTTTTAGGTGGGTCCCGCGATTGCTTGAAGCTGTGACATGCTGCTGTTCGAAAACTTCAAATTCAGGACACAGTTTGGAATGAAAGGATCACAGCCCTGGCTACAAGTCGCGAAATTTCAGTCTGATTTAGGCCACACGGAGCTAACTTAACGAGCTAAATCTTTGAAAAAGAACCTAAATGGAGATTCAAATTTAAGAGGATCCCACGATTGCCGGAAGCTGTGAGATGCTGCTTCTCAAAAACATCAAATTCTCGACACAGTCTGGAATGAAAGGATCACAACCCTGGCTACAAGTCGCGATATTTCAGCCTGATTGAGGCCACACGGAGCTAACTTAACGAGCTACAACTTTGAAAAAGAACCTAAATGGAGATTTGACTTTTAGGAGGGTCCCGCGATTGCCGGAAGCTGTGACATGCTGCTGCTAAAAAACATCAAATTCTCGACACAGTCTGGAATGAAAGGATCACATCCCTGTTTACAAGTCGCGAAATTTAAGTCTGATTGAGGCCACACAGAGCTAACTGAACGAGCTACAACTGTGAAAAAGAACCTAAATGGAGATTCGAATTTAGGAGGGTCCCGCGATTGCCGGAAGCTGTGAGATGCTGCAGCTCGAAAACATCAAATTCTCGACATAGTCTTAATGAAAGGATCACAGCCCTAGCTACAAGCCGCAGAATTTCAGTCTTATTGAGGCCACACGGAGCTAACTTAAATAGCTACAACTTTGAAAAAGAACCTAAATGGAGATTTGACTTTTAGGAGGGTCCCGCGATTACCGGAAGCTGTGTCATGCTGCTGCTCGAAAACATCAAATTCTCGACACAGCCTGGAATGAAAGGATCACATCCCTGTTTACAAGTCGCGAAATTTAAGTCTGATTGAGGCCACACAGAGCTAACTGAACGAGCTACAAGTTTGAAAAAGAACCTAAATGGAGATTTGACTTTTAGGTGGGTCCCGCGATTGCTTGAAGCTGTGACATGCTGCTGTTCGAAAACTTCAAATTCAGGACACAGTTTGGAATGAAAGGATAACAGCCCTAGCTACAAGTCGCGAAATTTCAGTCTGATTGAGGCCACACAGAGCTAACTTAACGAGCTAAATCTTTGAAAAAGAACCTAAATGGAGATTCGAATTTAGGAGGGTCCCGCGATTGCCGGAAGCTGTGAGATGCTGCAGCTCGAAAACATCAAATTCTCGACATAGTCTTAATGAAAGGATCACAGCCCTAGCTACAAGCCGCAGAATTTCAGTCTTATTGAGGCCACACGGAGCTAACTTAATGAGCTACAACTTTGAAAAAGAACCTAAATGGAGATTTGACTTTTAGGAGGGTCCCGCGATTGCCGGAAGCTGTGACATGCTGCTGCTAAAAAACATCAAATTCTCGACACAGTCTGGAATGAAAGGATCACATCCCTGTTTACAAGTCGCGAAATTTAAGTCTGATTGAGGCCACACAGAGCTAACTGAACGAGCTATTACTTTGAAAAAGAACCTAAATGGAGATTCGAATTTAGGAGGGTTCCGCGATTGCCGGAAGCTGTGAGATGCTGCAGCTCGAAAACATCAAATTCTCGACATAGTCTTAATGAAAGGATCACAGCCCTAGCTAGAAGCCGCAGAATTTCAGTCTTATTGAGGCCACACAGAGCTAACTTAATGAGCTACAACTTTGAAAAAGAACCTAAATGGAGATTTGACTTTTAGGAGGGTCCAGCGATTACCGGAAGCTGTGTCATGCTGCTGCTCGAAAACATCAAATTCTCGACACAATCTGGAATGAAAGGATCACATCCCTGTTTACAAGTTGCGAAACTTAAGTCTGATTGAGGCCACACAGAGCTAACTGAACGAGCTACAACTTTGAAAAAGAACCTAAATGGAGATTCGAATTTAGGAGGGTCCCGCGATTGCCGGAAGCTATGAGATGCTGCAGCTCGAAAACATCAAATTCTCGACATAGTCTTAATGAAAGGATCACAGCCCTAGCTACAAGCCGCAGAATTTCAGTCTTATTGAGGCCACACAGAGTTAACTTAATGAGCTACAACTTTGAAAAAGAACCTAAATGGAGATTTGACTTTTTGGAGGGTCCCGCGATTGCCGGAAGCTGTGACATGCTGCTGCAAAAAAACATCAAATTCTCGACACAGTCTGGAATGAAAGGATCACATCCCTGTTTACAAGTCGCGAAATTTAAGTCTGATTGAGGCCACACAGAGCTTACTGAACGAGCTACAACTTTGAAAAAGAACCTAAATGGAGATTCGAATTTAGGAGGGTCCCGCGATTGCCGGAAGCTGTGAGATGCTGCAGCTCGAAAACATCAAATTCTCGACATAGTCTTAATGAAAGGATCACAACCCTAGCTACAAGCCGCAGAATTTCAGTCTTATTGAGGCCACACGGAGCTAACTTAACGAGCTACAACTTTGAAAAAGAACCTAAATGGAGATTTGACTTTTAGGAGGGTCCCGCGATTACCGGAAGCTGTGTCATGCTGCTGCTCGAAAACATCAAATTCTCGACACAATCTGGAATGAAAGGATCACATCCCTGTTTACAAGTCGCGAAACTTAAGTCTGATTGAGGCCACACAGAGCTAACTGAACGAGCTACAACTTTGAAAAAGAACCTAAATGGAGATTCGAATTTAGGAGGGTCCCGCGATTGCCGGAAGCTATGAGATGCTGCAGCTCGAAAACATCAAATTCTCGACATAGTCTTAATGAAAGGATCACAGCCCTAGCTACAAGCCGCAGAATTTCAGTCTTATTGAGGCCACACAGAGTTAACTTAATGAGCTACAACTTTGAAAAAGAACCTAAATGGAGATTTGACTTTTTGGAGGGTCCCGCGATTGCCGGAAGCTGTGACATGCTGCTGCAAAAAAACATCAAATTCTCGACACAGTCTGGAATGAAAGGATCACATCCCTGTTTACAAGTCGCGAAATTTAAGTCTGATTGAGGCCACACAGAGCTAACTGAACGAGCTATAACTTTGAAAAAGAACCTAAATGGAGATTCGAATTTAGGAGGGTCCCGCGATTGCCGGAAGCTGTGAGATGCTGCAGCTCGAAAACATCAAATTCTCGACATAGTCTTAATGAAAGGATCACAACCCTAGCTACAAGCCGCAGAATTTCAGTCTTATTGAGGCCACACGGAGCTAACTTAACGAGCTACAACTTTGAAAAAGAACCTAAATGGAGATTTGACTTTTAGGAGGGTCCCGCGATTACCGGAAGCTGTGTCATGCTGCTGCTCGAAAACATCAAATTCTCGACACAATCTGGAATGAAAGGATCACATCTCTGGCTACAAGTCGCGAAATTTCAGTTTGATTGAGGCCACACAGAGTAACTGATCGAGCTACAACTTTGAAAAAGAACCTAAATGGAGATTCGAATTTAGGAGGGTCCCGCGATTGAGGGAAGCTGTGGCATGCTGCTGCTCGAAAACATCAAATTCTCAACACAGTCTTAATGAAAGGATCACAGCCCTAACTTCAAGTCGCGAAATTTCAGTCTGAGTGAGGCCACACGGAGCTAACTTAACGAGCTACAACTTTGAAAAAGAACCTAAATGGAGATTTGACTTTTAGGAGGGTCCCGCGATTACCGGAAGCTGTGTCATGCTGCTGCTCGAAAACATCAAAATCTCGACACAGTCTGGAATGAAAGGATCACAGCCCTGGCTATTAGTCGCGAAATTTCAGTCTGATTGAGGCCACGCGGAGCTAACCTAACGAGCTACAAGTTTGAAAATGAACCTAAATGGAGATTCGACTTTTAGGCGGGTCCCGCGATTGCTTGAAGCTGTGACATGCTGCTGTTCGAAAACATCAAATTCTGGACACAGTCTGGAATTAAAGGGTCACAACCCTGGCTACAAGTCGCGAAATTTCAGTCTGATTGAGGCCACACGGAGCTAACTTAACGAGCTAAATCTTTGAAAAAGAACCTACATGGAGATTCGAATTTAGGAGGGTCCCGCGATTGCCGGAAGCTGTGAGATGCTGCAGCTCGAAAACATCAAATTCTCGACATAGTCTTAATGAAAGGATCACAGCCCTAGCTAGAAGCCGCAGAATTTCAGTCTTATTGAGGCCACACAGAGCTAACTTAATGAGCTACAACTTTGAAAAAGAACCTAAATGGAGATTTGACTTTTTGGAGGGTTCCGCGATTGCCGGAAGCTATGAGATGCTGCAACTCGAAAACATCAAATTCTCGACACAGTCTGGAATGAAAGGATCACATCCCTGTTTACAAGTCGCGAAATTTAAGTCTGATTGAGGCCACACAGAGCTAACTGAACGAGCTACAACTTTGAAAAAGAACCTAAATGGAGATTCGAATTTAGGAGGGTCCCGCGATTGCCGGAAGCTATGAGATGCTGCAACTCGAAAACATCAAATTCTCGACATAGTCTTAATGAAAGGATCACAGCCCTAGCTACAAGCCGCAGAATTTCAGTCTTATTGAGGTCACACGGAGCTAACTTAACGAGCTACAACTTTGAAAAAGAACCTAAATGGAGATTTGACTTTTAGGAGGGTCCCGTGATTACCGGAAGCTGTGTCATGCTGCTGCTCGAAAACATCAAAATCTCGACACAGTCTGGAATGAAAGGATCACAGCCCTGGCTATTAGTCGCGAAATTTCAGTCTGATTGAGGCCACGCGGAGCTAACCTAACGAGCTACAAGTTTGAAAATGAACCTAAATGGAGATTCGACTTTTAGGCGGGTCCCGCGATTGCTTGAAGCTGTGACATGCTGCTGTTCGAAAACATCAAATTCTGGACACAGTCTGGAATTAAAGGATCACAACCCTGGCTACAAGTCGCGAAATTTCAGTCTGATTGAGGCCACACGGAGCTAACTTAACGAGCTAAATCTTTGAAAAAGATCCTACATGGAGATTCGAATTTAGGAGGGTCCCGCGATTGCCGGAAGCTGTGAGATGCTGCAGCTCGAAAACATCAAATTCTCGACATAGTCTTAATGAAAGGATCACAGCCCTAGCTAGAAGCCGCAGAATTTCAGTCTTATTGAGGCCACACAGAGCTAACTTAATGAGCTACAACTTTGAAAAAGAACCTAAATGGAGATTTGACTTTTTGGAGGGTTCCGCGATTGCCGGAAGCTGTGACATGCTGCTGCTAAAAAACATCAAATTCTCGACACAGTCTGGAATGAAAGGATCACATCCCTGTTTACAAGTCGCGAAATTTAAGTCTGATTGAGGCCACACAGAGCTAACTGAACGAGCTACAACTTTGAAAAAGAACCTAAATGGAGATTCGAATTTAGGAGGGTCCCGCGATTGCCGGAAGCTATGAGATGCTGCAACTCGAAAACATCAAATTCTCGACATAGTCTTAATGAAAGGATCACAGCCCTAGCTACAAGCCGCAGAATTTCAGTCTTATTGAGGTCACACGGAGCTAACTTAACGAGCTACAACTTTGAAAAAGAACCTAAATGGAGATTTGACTTTTAGGAGGGTCCCGTGATTACCGGAAGCTGTGTCATGCTGCTGCTCGAAAACATCAAATTCTCGACACAATCTGGAATGAAAGGATCACATCTCTGGCTACAAGTCGCGAATTTCAGTCTGATTGAGGCCACACAGAGATAACTGATCGAGCTACAACTTTGAAAAAGAACCTAAATGGAGATTCGAATTTAGGAGGGTCCCGCGATTGAGGGAAGCTGTGAGATGCTGCTGCTCGAAAACATCAAATTCTCAACACAGTCTTAATGAAAGGATCACAGCCCTAACTACAAGTCGCGAAATTTCAGTCTGATTGAGGCCACACGAAGCTAACTTAACGAGCTACAACTTTGAAAAAGAACCTAAATGGAGATTTGACTTTTAGGAGGGTCCCGCGATTACCGGAAGCTGTGTCATGCTGCTGCTCGAAAGCATCAAATTCTCGACACAGTCTGGAATGAAAGGATCACAGCCCTGGCTATTAGTCTGGAAATTTCAGTCTGATTGAGGCCACGCGGAGCTAACCTAACGAGCTACAAGTTTGAAAAAGAACCTAAATGGAGATTCGACTTTTAGGCGGGTCCCGCGATTGCTTGAAGCTGTGACATGCTGCTGTTCGAAAACATCAAATTCTGGACACAGTCTGGAATTAAAGGATCACAACCCTGGCTACAAGTCGCGAAATTTCAGTCTGATTGAGGCCACACGGAGCTAACTTAACGAGCTAAATCTTTGAAAAAGAACCTACATGGAGATTCGAATTTAGGAGGGTCCCGCGATTGCCGGAAGCTGTGAGATGCTGCAGCTCGAAAACATCAAATTCTCGACATAGTCTTAATGAAAGGATCACAGCCCTAGCTACAAGCCGCAGAATTTTAGTCTTATTGAGGCCACACAGAGCTAACTTAACGAGCTACAACTTTGAAAAAGAACCTAAATGGAGATTTGACTTTTAGGAGGGTCCCGCGATTACCGGAAGCTGTGTCTCGCTGCTGCTCGAAAACATCAAATTCTCGATACAATCTGGAATGAAAGGATCACATCTCTGGCTACAAGTCGCGAAATTTCTGTCTGATTGTGGCCACACAGAGATAACTGATCGAGCTACAACTTTGAAAAAGAACCTAAATGGAGATTCGAATTTAGGAGGGATCCGCGATTGACGGAAGCTGTGAGATGCTGCTGCTCGAAAACATCAAATTCTCAACACAGTCTTAATGAAAGGATCACAGCCCTAACTACAAGTCGCGAAATTTCAGTCTGATTGAGGCCACACGAAGCTAACTTAACGAGCTACAACTTTGAAAAAGAACCTAACAGGAGATTTGACTTTTAGGAGGGTCCCGCGATTGCCGAAGCTGTGACATGCTGCTGTTCGAAAACATCAAATTCTGGACACAGTCTGGAATGAAAGGATCACATCCCTGGCTACAAGTCGCGAAATTTCAGTCTGATTGAGGCCACACGGAGCTAACTTAACGAGCTAAATCTTTGAAAAAGAACCTAAATGGAGATTCGAATTTAGGAGGGTCCCGCGATTGCCGGAAGCTGTGAGATGCTGCAGCTCGAAAACATCAAATTCTCGACATAGTCTTAATGAAAGGATCACAGCCCTAGCTACAAGCCGCAGAATTTCAGTCTTATTGAGGCCACACGGAGCTAACTTAAATAGCTACAACTTTGAAAAAGAACCTAAATGGAGATTTGACTTTTAGGAGGGTCCCGCGATTACCGGAAGCTGTGTCATGCTGCTGCTCGAAAACATCAAATTCTCGACACAGTCTGGAATGAAAGGATCACAGCCCTGGCTACAAGTCGCGGAATTTCAGTCTGATTGAGGCCACGCGGAGCTAACCTAACGAGCTACAAGTTTGAAAAAGAACCTAAATGGAGATTCGACTTTTAGGCGGGTCCCGCGATTGCTTGAAGCTGTGACATGCTGCTGTTCGAAAACATCAAATTCTGGACACAGTCAGGAATTAAAGGATCACAACCCTGGCTACAAGTCGCGAAATTTCAGTCTGATTGAGGCCACACGGAGCTAACTTAACGAGCTAAATCTTTGAAAAAGAACCTACATGGAGATTCGAATTTAGGAGGGTCCCGCGATTGCCGGAAGCTGTGAGATGCTGCAGCTCGAAAACATCAAATTCTCGACATAGTCTTAATGAAAGGATCACAGCCCTAGCTACAAGCCGCAGAATTTCAGTCTTATTGAGGCCACACAGAGCTAACTTAACGAGCTACAACTTTGAAAAAGAACCTAAATGGAGATTTGACTTTTAGGAGGGTCCCGCGATTACCGGAAGCTGTGTCACGCTGCTGCTCGAAAACATCAAATTCTCGACACAATCTGGAATGAAAGGATCACATCTCTGGCTACAAGTCGCGAAATTTCTGTCTGATTGTGGCCACACAGAGATAACTGATCGAGCTACAACTTTGAAAAAGAACCTAAATGGAGATTCGAATTTAGGAGGGACCCGCGATTGACGGAAGCTGTGAGATGCTGCTGCTCGAAAACATCAAATTCTCAACACAGTCTTAATGAAAGGATCACAGCCCTAACTACAAGTCGCGAAATTTCAGTCTGATTGAGGCCACACGAAGCTAACTTAACGAGCTACAACTTTGAAAAAGAACCTAACAGGAGATTTGACTTTTAGGAGGGTCCCGCGATTGCCGAAGCTGTGACATGCTGCTGTTCGAAAACATCAAATTCTGGACACAGTCTGGAATGAAAGGATCACATCCCTGGCTACAAGTCGCGAAATTTCAGTCTGATTGAGGCCACACGGAGCTAACTTAACGAGCTAAATCTTTGAAAAAGAACCTAAATGGAGATTCGAATTTAGGAGGGTCCCGCGATTGCCGGAAGCTGTGAGATGCTGCAGCTCGAAAACATCAAATTCTCGACATAGTCTTAATGAAAGGATCACAGCCCTAGCTACAAGCCGCAGAATTTCAGTCTTATTGAGGCCACACGGAGCTAACTTAAATAGCTACAACTTTGAAAAAGAACCTAAATGGAGATTTGACTTTTAGGAGGGTCCCGCGATTACCGGAAGCTGTGTCATGCTGCTGCTCGAAAACATCAAATTCTCGACACAGTCTGGAATGAAAGGATCACAGCCCTGGCTACAAGTCGCGGAATTTCAGTCTGATTGAGGCCACGCGGAGCTAACCTAACGAGCTACAAGTTTGAAAAAGAACCTAAATGGAGATTCGACTTTTAGGCGGGTCCCGCGATTGCTTGAAGCTGTGACATGCTGCTGTTCGAAAACTTCAAATTCAGGACACAGTTTGGAATGAAAGGATCACAGCCCTGGCTACAAGTCGCGAAATTTCAGTCTGATTGAGGCCACACGGAGTTAACTGAACGAGCTAAATCTTTGAAAAAGAACCTAAATGGAGATTCAAATTTAAGAGGGTCCCACGATTGCCGGAAGCTGTGAGATGCTGCTTCTCAAAAACAGCGAATTCTCGACACAATCTGGAATGAAAGGATCCCAGCCCCGGCTACAAGTCGCGAAATTTCAGTCCGATTGAGGCCACACTGAGCTAACTTAACGAGCTACAACTTTGAAAAAGATTCTAAATGGAGATTTGACTTTTAGGAGGGTCCCGCGATTGCCGGAAGCTGTGAGATGCTGCTGCTCGAAAACATCAAATTCTCGACACAGTCTTAATGAAAGGTTCACAGCCCTAGCTACAAGTCGCGAAATTTCAGTCTGATTGAGGCCACACGGAGCTAACTTAACGAGCTACAACTTTGAAAAAGAACCTAAATGGAGATTTGACTTTTAGGAGGGTCCCGCGATTACCGGAAGCTGTGTCATGCTGCTGCTCGAAAACATCAAATTCTCGACACAGTCAGGAATGAAAGGATCACAGCCTTGGCTATAAGTCGCGAAATTTCAGTCTGATTGAGGCCACGCGGAGCTAACCTAACGAGCTACAAGTTTGAAAAAGAACCTAAATGGAGATTCGACTTTTAGGTGGGTCCCGCGATTGCTTGAAGCTGTGACATGCTGCTGTTCGAAAACTTCAAATTCAACTCACAGTTTGGAATGAAAGGATCACAGCCCTGGCTACAAGTCGCGAAATTTCAGTCTGATTTAGGCCACACGGAGCTAACTTAACGAGCTAAATCTTTGAAAAAGAACCTAAATGGAGATTCAAATTTAAGAGGATCCCACGATTGCCGGAAGCTGTGAGATGCTGCTTCTCAAAAACATCAAATTCTCGACACAGTCTGGAATGAAAGGATCACAGCCCTGGCTACAAGTCGCGATATTTCAGCCTGATTGAGGCCACACGGAGCTAACTTAACGAGCTACAACTTTGAAAAAGAACCTAAATGGAGATTTGACTTTTAGGAGGGTCCCGCGATTGCCGGAAGCTGTGACATGCTGCTGCTAAAAAACATCAAATTCTCGACACAGTCTGGAATGAAAGGATCACATCCCTGTTTACAAGTCGCGAAATTTAAGTCTGATTGAGGCCACACAGAGCTAACTGAACGAGCTACAACTTTGAAAAAGAACCTAAATGGAGATTCGAATTTAGGAGGGTCCCGCGATTGCCTGAAGCTGTGAGATGCTGCAGCTCGAAAACATCAAATTCTCGACATAGTCTTAATGAAAGGATCACAGCCCTAGCTAAAAGCCGCAGAATTTCAGTCTTATTGAGGCCACACGGAGCTAACTTAATGAGCTACAACTTTGAAAAAGAACCTAAATGGAGATTTGACTTTTAGGAGGGTCCAGCGATTACCGGAAGCTGTGTCATGCTGCTGCTCGAAAACATCAAATTCTCGACACAATCTGGAATGAAAGGATCACATCCCTGTTTACAAGTCGCGAAACTTAAGTCTGATTGAGGCCACACAGAGCTAACTGAACGAGCTACAACTTTGAAAAAGAACCTAAATGGAGATTCGAATTTAGGAGGGTCCCGCGATTGCCGGAAGCTATGAGATGCTGCAGCTCGAAAACATCAAATTCTCGACATAGTCTTAATGAAAGGATCACAGCCCTAGCTACAAGCCGCAGAATTTCAGTCTTATTGAGGCCACACAGAGTTAACTTAATGAGCTACAACTTTGAAAAAGAACCTAAATGGAGATTTGACTTTTTGGAGGGTCCCGCGATTGCCGGAAGCTGTGACATGCTGCTGCAAAAAAACATCAAATTCTCGACACAGTCTGGAATGAAAGGATCACATCCCTGTTTACAAGTCGCGAAATTTAAGTCTGATTGAGGCCACACAGAGCTTACTGAACGAGCTACAACTTTGAAAAAGAACCTAAATGGAGATTCGAATTTAGGAGGGTCCCGCGATTGCCGGAAGCTGTGAGATGCTGCAGCTCGAAAACATCAAATTCTCGACATAGTCTTAATGAAAGGATCACAACCCTAGCTACAAGCCGCAGAATTTCAGTCTTATTGAGGCCACACGGAGCTAACTTAACGAGCTACAACTTTGAAAAAGAACCTAAATGGAGATTTGACTTTTAGGAGGGTCCCGCGATTACCGGAAGCTGTGTCATGCTGCTGCTCGAAAACATCAAATTCTCGACACAATCTGGAATGAAAGGATCACATCTCTGGCTACAAGTCGCGAAATTTCAGTTTGATTGAGGCCACACAGAGTAACTGATCGAGCTACAACTTTGAAAAAGAACCTAAATGGAGATTCGAATTTAGGAGGGTCCCGCGATTGAGGGAAGCTGTGGCATGCTGCTGCTCGAAAACATCAAATTCTCAACACAGTCTTAATGAAAGGATCACAGCCCTAACTTCA
The DNA here is from genome assembly GCF_012489685.1 of Lotus japonicus. Classification (NCBI taxonomy): domain Eukaryota; kingdom Viridiplantae; phylum Streptophyta; class Magnoliopsida; order Fabales; family Fabaceae; genus Lotus; species Lotus japonicus. The sequence continues at coordinate 83,600,284 of NC_080042.1, read as the reverse complement.
AGTCGCGAAATTTCAGTCTGAGTGAGGCCACACGGAGCTAACTTAACGAGCTACAACTTTGAAAAAGAACCTAAATGGAGATTTGACTTTTAGGAGGGTCCCGCGATTACCGGAAGCTGTGTCATGCTGCTGCTCGAAAACATCAAAATCTCGACACAGTCTGGAATGAAAGGATCACAGCCCTGGCTATTAGTCGCGAAATTTCAGTCTGATTGAGGCCACGCGGAGCTAACCTAACGAGCTACAAGTTTGAAAATGAACCTAAATGGAGATTCGACTTTTAGGCGGGTCCCGCGATTGCTTGAAGCTGTGACATGCTGCTGTTCGAAAACATCAAATTCTGGACACAGTCTGGAATTAAAGGGTCACAACCCTGGCTACAAGTCGCGAAATTTCAGTCTGATTGAGGCCACACGGAGCTAACTTAACGAGCTAAATCTTTGAAAAAGAACCTACATGGAGATTCGAATTTAGGAGGGTCCCGCGATTGCCGGAAGCTGTGAGATGCTGCAGCTCGAAAACATCAAATTCTCGACATAGTCTTAATGAAAGGATCACAGCCCTAGCTAGAAGCCGCAGAATTTCAGTCTTATTGAGGCCACACAGAGCTAACTTAATGAGCTACAACTTTGAAAAAGAACCTAAATGGAGATTTGACTTTTTGGAGGGTTCCGCGATTGCCGGAAGCTATGAGATGCTGCAACTCGAAAACATCAAATTCTCGACACAGTCTGGAATGAAAGGATCACATCCCTGTTTACAAGTCGCGAAATTTAAGTCTGATTGAGGCCACACAGAGCTAACTGAACGAGCTACAACTTTGAAAAAGAACCTAAATGGAGATTCGAATTTAGGAGGGTCCCGCGATTGCCGGAAGCTATGAGATGCTGCAACTCGAAAACATCAAATTCTCGACATAGTCTTAATGAAAGGATCACAGCCATAGCTACAAGCCGCAGAATTTCAGTCTTATTGAGGTCACACGGAGCTAACTTAACGAGCTACAACTTTGAAAAAGAACCTAAATGGAGATTTGACTTTTAGGAGGGTCCCGTGATTACCGGAAGCTGTGTCATGCTGCTGCTCGAAAACATCAAAATCTCGACACAGTCTGGAATGAAAGGATCACAGCCCTGGCTATTAGTCGCGAAATTTCAGTCTGATTGAGGCCACGCGGAGCTAACCTAACGAGCTACAAGTTTGAAAATGAACCTAAATGGAGATTCGACTTTTAGGCGGGTCCCGCGATTGCTTGAAGCTGTGACATGCTGCTGTTCGAAAACATCAAATTCTGGACACAGTCTGGAATTAAAGGATCACAACCCTGGCTACAAGTCGCGAAATTTCAGTCTGATTGAGGCCACACGGAGCTAACTTAACGAGCTAAATCTTTGAAAAAGATCCTACATGGAGATTCGAATTTAGGAGGGTCCCGCGATTGCCGGAAGCTGTGAGATGCTGCAGCTCGAAAACATCAAATTCTCGACATAGTCTTAATGAAAGGATCACAGCCCTAGCTAGAAGCCGCAGAATTTCAGTCTTATTGAGGCCACACAGAGCTAACTTAATGAGCTACAACTTTGAAAAAGAACCTAAATGGAGATTTGACTTTTTGGAGGGTTCCGCGATTGCCGGAAGCTGTGACATGCTGCTGCTAAAAAACATCAAATTCTCGACACAGTCTGGAATGAAAGGATCACATCCCTGTTTACAAGTCGCGAAATTTAAGTCTGATTGAGGCCACACAGAGCTAACTGAACGAGCTACAACTTTGAAAAAGAACCTAAATGGAGATTCGAATTTAGGAGGGTCCCGCGATTGCCGGAAGCTATGAGATGCTGCAACTCGAAAACATCAAATTCTCGACATAGTCTTAATGAAAGGATCACAGCCCTAGCTACAAGCCGCAGAATTTCAGTCTTATTGAGGTCACACGGAGCTAACTTAACGAGCTACAACTTTGAAAAAGAACCTAAATGGAGATTTGACTTTTAGGAGGGTCCCGTGATTACCGGAAGCTGTGTCATGCTGCTGCTCGAAAACATCAAATTCTCGACACAATCTGGAATGAAAGGATCACATCTCTGGCTACAAGTCGCGAATTTCAGTCTGATTGAGGCCACACAGAGATAACTGATCGAGCTACAACTTTGAAAAAGAACCTAAATGGAGATTCGAATTTAGGAGGGTCCCGCGATTGAGGGAAGCTGTGAGATGCTGCTGCTCGAAAACATCAAATTCTCAACACAGTCTTAATGAAAGGATCACAGCCCTAACTACAAGTCGCGAAATTTCAGTCTGATTGAGGCCACACGAAGCTAACTTAACGAGCTACAACTTTGAAAAAGAACCTAAATGGAGATTTGACTTTTAGGAGGGTCCCGCGATTACCGGAAGCTGTGTCATGCTGCTGCTCGAAAGCATCAAATTCTCGACACAGTCTGGAATGAAAGGATCACAGCCCTGGCTATTAGTCTGGAAATTTCAGTCTGATTGAGGCCACGCGGAGCTAACCTAACGAGCTACAAGTTTGAAAAAGAACCTAAATGGAGATTCGACTTTTAGGCGGGTCCCGCGATTGCTTGAAGCTGTGACATGCTGCTGTTCGAAAACATCAAATTCTGGACACAGTCTGGAATTAAAGGATCACAACCCTGGCTACAAGTCGCGAAATTTCAGTCTGATTGAGGCCACACGGAGCTAACTTAACGAGCTAAATCTTTGAAAAAGAACCTACATGGAGATTCGAATTTAGGAGGGTCCCGCGATTGCCGGAAGCTGTGAGATGCTGCAGCTCGAAAACATCAAATTCTCGACATAGTCTTAATGAAAGGATCACAGCCCTAGCTACAAGCCGCAGAATTTTAGTCTTATTGAGGCCACACAGAGCTAACTTAACGAGCTACAACTTTGAAAAAGAACCTAATGGAGATTTGACTTTTAGGAGGGTCCCGCGATTACCGGAAGCTGTGTCTCGCTGCTGCTCGAAAACATCAAATTCTCGATACAATCTGGAATGAAAGGATCACATCTCTGGCTACAAGTCGCGAAATTTCTGTCTGATTGTGGCCACACAGAGATAACTGATCGAGCTACAACTTTGAAAAAGAACCTAAATGGAGATTCGAATTTAGGAGGGATCCGCGATTGACGGAAGCTGTGAGATGCTGCTGCTCGAAAACATCAAATTCTCAACACAGTCTTAATGAAAGGATCACAGCCCTAACTACAAGTCGCGAAATTTCAGTCTGATTGAGGCCACACGAAGCTAACTTAACGAGCTACAACTTTGAAAAAGAACCTAACAGGAGATTTGACTTTTAGGAGGGTCCCGCGATTGCCGAAGCTGTGACATGCTGCTGTTCGAAAACATCAAATTCTGGACACAGTCTGGAATGAAAGGATCACATCCCTGGCTACAAGTCGCGAAATTTCAGTCTGATTGAGGCCACACGGAGCTAACTTAACGAGCTAAATCTTTGAAAAAGAACCTAAATGGAGATTCGAATTTAGGAGGGTCCCGCGATTGCCGGAAGCTGTGAGATGCTGCAGCTCGAAAACATCAAATTCTCGACATAGTCTTAATGAAAGGATCACAGCCCTAGCTACAAGCCGCAGAATTTCAGTCTTATTGAGGCCACACGGAGCTAACTTAAATAGCTACAACTTTGAAAAAGAACCTAAATGGAGATTTGACTTTTAGGAGGGTCCCGCGATTACCGGAAGCTGTGTCATGCTGCTGCTCGAAAACATCAAATTCTCGACACAGTCTGGAATGAAAGGATCACAGCCCTGGCTACAAGTCGCGGAATTTCAGTCTGATTGAGGCCACGCGGAGCTAACCTAACGAGCTACAAGTTTGAAAAAGAACCTAAATGGAGATTCGACTTTTAGGCGGGTCCCGCGATTGCTTGAAGCTGTGACATGCTGCTGTTCGAAAACATCAAATTCTGGACACAGTCAGGAATTAAAGGATCACAACCCTGGCTACAAGTCGCGAAATTTCAGTCTGATTGAGGCCACACGGAGCTAACTTAACGAGCTAAATCTTTGAAAAAGAACCTACATGGAGATTCGAATTTAGGAGGGTCCCGCGATTGCCGGAAGCTGTGAGATGCTGCAGCTCGAAAACATCAAATTCTCGACATAGTCTTAATGAAAGGATCACAGCCCTAGCTACAAGCCGCAGAATTTCAGTCTTATTGAGGCCACACAGAGCTAACTTAACGAGCTACAACTTTGAAAAAGAACCTAAATGGAGATTTGACTTTTAGGAGGGTCCCGCGATTACCGGAAGCTGTGTCACGCTGCTGCTCGAAAACATCAAATTCTCGACACAATCTGGAATGAAAGGATCACATCTCTGGCTACAAGTCGCGAAATTTCTGTCTGATTGTGGCCACACAGAGATAACTGATCGAGCTACAACTTTGAAAAAGAACCTAAATGGAGATTCGAATTTAGGAGGGACCCGCGATTGACGGAAGCTGTGAGATGCTGCTGCTCGAAAACATCAAATTCTCAACACAGTCTTAATGAAAGGATCACAGCCCTAACTACAAGTCGCGAAATTTCAGTCTGATTGAGGCCACACGAAGCTAACTTAACGAGCTACAACTTTGAAAAAGAACCTAACAGGAGATTTGACTTTTAGGAGGGTCCCGCGATTGCCGAAGCTGTGACATGCTGCTGTTCGAAAACATCAAATTCTGGACACAGTCTGGAATGAAAGGATCACATCCCTGGCTACAAGTCGCGAAATTTCAGTCTGATTGAGGCCACACGGAGCTAACTTAACGAGCTAAATCTTTGAAAAAGAACCTAAATGGAGATTCGAATTTAGGAGGGTCCCGCGATTGCCGGAAGCTGTGAGATGCTGCAGCTCGAAAACATCAAATTCTCGACATAGTCTTAATGAAAGGATCACAGCCCTAGCTACAAGCCGCAGAATTTCAGTCTTATTGAGGCCACACGGAGCTAACTTAAATAGCTACAACTTTGAAAAAGAACCTAAATGGAGATTTGACTTTTAGGAGGGTCCCGCGATTACCGGAAGCTGTGTCATGCTGCTGCTCGAAAACATCAAATTCTCGACACAGTCTGGAATGAAAGGATCACAGCCCTGGCTACAAGTCGCGGAATTTCAGTCTGATTGAGGCCACGCGGAGCTAACCTAACGAGCTACAAGTTTGAAAAAGAACCTAAATGGAGATTCGACTTTTAGGCGGGTCCCGCGATTGCTTGAAGCTGTGACATGCTGCTGTTCGAAAACTTCAAATTCAGGACACAGTTTGGAATGAAAGGATCACAGCCCTGGCTACAAGTCGCGAAATTTCAGTCTGATTGAGGCCACACGGAGTTAACTGAACGAGCTAAATCTTTGAAAAAGAACCTAAATGGAGATTCAAATTTAAGAGGGTCCCACGATTGCCGGAAGCTGTGAGATGCTGCTTCTCAAAAACAGCGAATTCTCGACACAATCTGGAATGAAAGGATCCCAGCCCCGGCTACAAGTCGCGAAATTTCAGTCCGATTGAGGCCACACTGAGCTAACTTAACGAGCTACAACTTTGAAAAAGATTCTAAATGGAGATTTGACTTTTAGGAGGGTCCCGCGATTGCCGGAAGCTGTGAGATGCTGCTGCTCGAAAACATCAAATTCTCGACACAGTCTTAATGAAAGGTTCACAGCCCTAGCTACAAGTCGCGAAATTTCAGTCTGATTGAGGCCACACGGAGCTAACTTAACGAGCTACAACTTTGAAAAAGAACCTAAATGGAGATTTGACTTTTAGGAGGGTCCCGCGATTACCGGAAGCTGTGTCATGCTGCTGCTCGAAAACATCAAATTCTCGACACAGTCAGGAATGAAAGGATCACAGCCTTGGCTATAAGTCGCGAAATTTCAGTCTGATTGAGGCCACGCGGAGCTAACCTAACGAGCTACAAGTTTGAAAAAGAACCTAAATGGAGATTCGACTTTTAGGTGGGTCCCGCGATTGCTTGAAGCTGTGACATGCTGCTGTTCGAAAACTTCAAATTCAACTCACAGTTTGGAATGAAAGGATCACAGCCCTGGCTACAAGTCGCGAAATTTCAGTCTGATTTAGGCCACACGGAGCTAACTTAACGAGCTAAATCTTTGAAAAAGAACCTAAATGGAGATTCAAATTTAAGAGGATCCCACGATTGCCGGAAGCTGTGAGATGCTGCTTCTCAAAAACATCAAATTCTCGACACAGTCTGGAATGAAAGGATCACAGCCCTGGCTACAAGTCGCGATATTTCAGCCTGATTGAGGCCACACGGAGCTAACTTAACGAGCTACAACTTTGAAAAAGAACCTAAATGGAGATTTGACTTTTAGGAGGGTCCCGCGATTGCCGGAAGCTGTGACATGCTGCTGCTAAAAAACATCAAATTCTCGACACAGTCTGGAATGAAAGGATCACATCCCTGTTTACAAGTCGCGAAATTTAAGTCTGATTGAGGCCACACAGAGCTAACTGAACGAGCTACAACTTTGAAAAAGAACCTAAATGGAGATTCGAATTTAGGAGGGTCCCGCGATTGCCGGAAGCTGTGAGATGCTGCAGCTCGAAAACATCAAATTCTCGACATAGTCTTAATGAAAGGATCACAGCCCTAGCTAAAAGCCGCAGAATTTCAGTCTTATTGAGGCCACACGGAGCTAACTTAAATAGCTACAACTTTGAAAAAGAACCTAAATGGAGATTTGACTTTTAGGAGGGTCCCGAGATTACCGGAAGCTGTGTCATCTTGCTGCTCGAAAACATCAAATTCTCGACACAGCCTGGAATGAAAGGATCACATCCCTGTTTACAAGTCGCGAAATTTAAGTCTGATTGAGGCCACACAGAGCTAACTGAATGAGCTACAAGTTTGAAAAAGAACCTAAATGGAGATTTGACTTTTAGGTGGGTCCCGCGATTGCTTGAAGCTGTGACATGCTGCTGTTCGAAAACTTCAAATTCAGGACACAGTTTGGAATAAAAGGATCACAGCCCTAGCTACAAGTCGCGAAATTTCAGTCTGATTGAGGCCACACGGAGCTAACTTAACGAGCTAAATCTTTGAAAAAGAACCTAAATGGAGATTCGAATTTAGGAGGGACCCGCGATTGACGGAAGCTGTGAGATGCTGCTGCTCGAAAACATCAAATTCTCAACACAGTCTTAATGAAAGGATCACAGCCCTAACTACAAGTCGCGAAATTTCAGTCTGATTGAGGCCACACGAAGCTAACTTAACGAGCTACAACTTTGAAAAAGAACCTAACAGGAGATTTGACTTTTAGGAGGGTCCCGCGATTGCCGAAGCTGTGACATGCTGCTGTTCGAAAACATCAAATTCTGGACACAGTCTGGAATGAAAGGATCACATCCCTGGCTACAAGTCGCGAAATTTCAGTCTGATTGAGGCCACACGGAGCTAACTTAACGAGCTAAATCTTTGAAAAAGAACCTAAATGGAGATTCGAATTTAGGAGGGTCCCGCGATTGCCGGAAGCTGTGAGATGCTGCAGCTCGAAAACATCAAATTCTCGACATAGTCTTAATGAAAGGATCACAGCCCTAGCTACAAGCCGCAGAATTTCAGTCTTATTGAGGCCACACGGAGCTAACTTAAATAGCTACAACTTTGAAAAAGAACCTAAATGGAGATTTGACTTTTAGGAGGGTCCCGCGATTACCGGAAGCTGTGTCATGCTGCTGCTCGAAAACATCAAATTCTCGACACAGTCTGGAATGAAAGGATCACAGCCCTGGCTACAAGTCGCGGAATTTCAGTCTGATTGAGGCCACGCGGAGCTAACCTAACGAGCTACAAGTTTGAAAAAGAACCTAAATGGAGATTCGACTTTTAGGCGGGTCCCGCGATTGCTTGAAGCTGTGACATGCTGCTGTTCGAAAACTTCAAATTCAGGACACAGTTTGGAATGAAAGGATCACAGCCCTGGCTACAAGTCGCGAAATTTCAGTCTGATTGAGGCCACACGGAGTTAACTGAACGAGCTAAATCTTTGAAAAAGAACCTAAATGGAGATTCAAATTTAAGAGGGTCCCACGATTGCCGGAAGCTGTGAGATGCTGCTTCTCAAAAACAGCGAATTCTCGACACAATCTGGAATGAAAGGATCCCAGCCCCGGCTACAAGTCGCGAAATTTCAGTCCGATTGAGGCCACACTGAGCTAACTTAACGAGCTACAACTTTGAAAAAGATTCTAAATGGAGATTTGACTTTTAGGAGGGTCCCGCGATTGCCGGAAGCTGTGAGATGCTGCTGCTCGAAAACATCAAATTCTCGACACAGTCTTAATGAAAGGTTCACAGCCCTAGCTACAAGTCGCGAAATTTCAGTCTGATTGAGGCCACACGGAGCTAACTTAACGAGCTACAACTTTGAAAAAGAACCTAAATGGAGATTTGACTTTTAGGAGGGTCCCGCGATTACCGGAAGCTGTGTCATGCTGCTGCTCGAAAACATCAAATTCTCGACACAGTCAGGAATGAAAGGATCACAGCCTTGGCTATAAGTCGCGAAATTTCAGTCTGATTGAGGCCACGCGGAGCTAACCTAACGAGCTACAAGTTTGAAAAAGAACCTAAATGGAGATTCGACTTTTAGGTGGGTCCCGCGATTGCTTGAAGCTGTGACATGCTGCTGTTCGAAAACTTCAAATTCAACTCACAGTTTGGAATGAAAGGATCACAGCCCTGGCTACAAGTCGCGAAATTTCAGTCTGATTTAGGCCACACGGAGCTAACTTAACGAGCTAAATCTTTGAAAAAGAACCTAAATGGAGATTCAAATTTAAGAGGATCCCACGATTGCCGGAAGCTGTGAGATGCTGCTTCTCAAAAACATCAAATTCTCGACACAGTCTGGAATGAAAGGATCACAGCCCTGGCTACAAGTCGCGATATTTCAGCCTGATTGAGGCCACACGGAGCTAACTTAACGAGCTACAACTTTGAAAAAGAACCTAAATGGAGATTTGACTTTTAGGAGGGTCCCGCGATTGCCGGAAGCTGTGACATGCTGCTGCTAAAAAACATCAAATTCTCGACACAGTCTGGAATGAAAGGATCACATCCCTGTTTACAAGTCGCGAAATTTAAGTCTGATTGAGGCCACACAGAGCTAACTGAACGAGCTACAACTTTGAAAAAGAACCTAAATGGAGATTCGAATTTAGGAGGGTCCCGCGATTGCCGGAAGCTGTGAGATGCTGCAGCTCGAAAACATCAAATTCTCGACATAGTCTTAATGAAAGGATCACAGCCCTAGCTAAAAGCCGCAGAATTTCAGTCTTATTGAGGCCACACGGAGCTAACTTAAATAGCTACAACTTTGAAAAAGAACCTAAATGGAGATTTGACTTTTAGGAGGGTCCCGCGATTACCGGAAGCTGTGTCATCTTGCTGCTCGAAAACATCAAATTCTCGACACAGCCTGGAATGAAAGGATCACATCCCTGTTTACAAGTCGCGAAATTTAAGTCTGATTGAGGCCACACAGAGCTAACTGAATGAGCTACAAGTTTGAAAAAGAACCTAAATGGAGATTTGACTTTTAGGTGGGTCCCGCGATTGCTTGAAGCTGTGACATGCTGCTGTTCGAAAACTTCAAATTCAGGACACAGTTTGGAATAAAAGGATCACAGCCCTAGCTACAAGTCGCGAAATTTCAGTCTGATTGAGGCCACACGGAGCTAACTTAACGAGCTAAATCTTTGAAAAAGAACCTAAATGGAGATTCGAATTTAGGAGGGTCCCGCGATTGCCGGAAGCTGTGAGATGCTGCAGCTCGAAAACATCAAATTCTCGACATAGTCTTAATGAAAGGATCACAGCCCTAGCTACAAGCCGCAGAATTTCAGTCTTATTGAGGCCACACGGAGCTAACTTAATGAGCTACAACTTTGAAAAAGAACCTAACAGGAGATTTGACTTTTAGGAGGGTCCCGCGATTGCCGGAAGCTGTGACATGCTGCTGCTAAAAAACATCAAATTCTCGACACAGTCTGGAATGAAAGGATCACATCCCTGTTTACAAGTCGCGAAATTTAAGTCTGATTGAGGCCACGCGGAGCTAACTGAACGAGCTACAACTTTGAAAAATAACCTAAATGGAGATTCGAATTTAGGAGGGTCCCGCGATTGCCGGAAGCTGTGAGATGCTGTAGCTCGAAAACATCAAATTCTCGACATAGTCTTAATGAAAGGATCACAGCCCTGGCTACAAGCCGCAGAATTTCAGTCTTATTGAGGCCACACGGAGCTAACTTAAATAGCTACAACTTTAAAAAAGAACCTAAATGGAGATTTGACTTTTAGGAGGGTTCCGCGATTACCGGAAGCTGTGTCATGCTGCTGCTCGAAAACATCAAATTCTCGAGACAGTCTGGAATGAAAGGATCACAGCCCTGGCTACAAGTCGCGGAATTTCAGTCTGATTGAGGCCACGCGGAGCTAATCTAACGAGCTACAAGATTGAAAAAGAACCTAAATGGAGATTCGACTTTTAGGCGGGTCCCGCGATTGCTTGAAGCTGTGACATGCTGCTGTTCGAAAACTTCAAATTCAGGACACAGTTTGGAATGAAAGGATCACAGCCCTGGCTACAAGTTTTGAAATTCCAGTCTGATTGAGGCCACACGGAGCTAACTTAACGAGCTAAATCTTTGAAAAAGAACCTAAATGGAAATTCAAATTTAAGAGGGTCCCTTGATTGCCGGAAGCTGTGAGATGCTGCTTCTCAAAAACAGCAAATTCTCGACACAGTCTGGAATGAAAGGATCACAGCCCTAGCTACAAGTCGCGAAATTTCAGTCTGATTGAGGCCACACGGAGCTAACTTAACGAGCTACAACTTTGAAAAAGATTCTAAATGGAGATTTGACTTTTAGGAGGGTCCCGCGATTGCCGGAAGCTGTGAGATGCTGCTGCTCGGAAACATCAAATTCTCGACACAGTCTTAATGAAAGGATCACAGCCCTAGCTACAAGTCGCGAAATTTCAGTCTGATTGAGGCTACACGGAGCTAACTTAACGAGCTACAACTTTGAAAAAGAACCTAAATGGAGATTTGACTTTTAGGAGGGTCCCGCGATTACCGGAAGCTGTGTCATGCTGCTGCTCGAAAACATCAAATTCTCGACACAGTCTGGAATGAAAGGATCACAGCCCTGGCTATAAGTCGCGAAATTTCAGTCTGATTGAGGCCACGCGGAGCTAACCAAACGAGCTACAAGTTTGAAAAATAACCTAAATGGAGATTCGACTTTTAGGTGGGTCCCGCGATTGCTTGAAGCTGTGACATGCTGCTGTTCGAAAACTTCAAATTCAGGACACAGTTTAGAATGAAAGGATCACAGCCCTGGCTACAAGTCGCGAAATTTCAGTCTGATTTAGGCCACACGGAGCTAACTTAACGAGCTAAATCTTTGAAAAAGAACCTAAATGGAGATTCAAATTTAAGAGGATCCCACGATTGCCGGAAGCTGTGAGATGCTGCATCTCAAAAACATCAAATTCTCGACACAGTCTGGAATGAAAGGATCACAGCCCTGGCTACAAGTCGCGATATTTCAGCCTGATTGAGGCCACACGGAGCTAACTTAACGAGCTACAACTTTGAAAAAGAACCTAAATGGAGATTTGACTTTTAGGAGTGTCCCGCGATTACCGGAAGCTGTGTCATGCTGCTGCTCGAAAACATCAAATTCTCGACACAGTCTGGAATGAAAGGATCATAGCCCTGGCTATAAGTCGCGAAATTTCAGTCTGATTGAGGCCACGCGGAGCTAACCTAACGAGCTACTAGTTTGAAAATGAACCTAAATGGAGATTCGACTTTTAGGTGGGTCCCGCGATTGCTTGAAGCTGTGACATGCTGCTGTTCGAAAACTTCAAATTCAGGACACAGTTTGGAATGAAAGGATCACAGCCCTGGCTACAAGTCGCGAAATTTCAGTCTGATTTAGGCCACACGGAGCTAACTTAACGAGCTAAATCTTTGAAAAAGAACCTAAATGGAGATTCAAATTTAAGAGGATCCCACGATTGCCGGAAGCTGTGAGATGCTGCTTCTCAAAAACATCAAATTCTCGACACAGTCTGGAATGAAAGGATCACAGCCCTGGCTACAAGTCGCGATATTTCAGCCTGATTGAGGCCACACGGAGCTAACTTAACGAGCTACAACTTTGAAAAAGAACCTAAATGGAGATTTGACTTTTAGGAGGGTCCCGCGATTGCCGGAAGCTGTGACATGCTGCTGCTAAAAAACATCAAATTCTCGACACAGTCTGGAATGAAAGGATCACATCCCTGTTTACAAGTCGCGAAATTTAAGTCTGATTGAGGCCACACAGAGCTAACTGAACGAGCTACAACTTTGAAAAAGAACCTAAATGGAGATTCGAATTTAGGAGGGTCCCGCGATTGCCGGAAGCTGTGAGATGCTGCAGCTCGAAAACATCAAATTCTCGACATAGTCTTAATGAAAGGATCACAGCCCTAGCTACAAGCCGCAGAATTTCAGTCTTATTGAGGCCACACGGAGCAAACTTAAATAGCTACAACTTTGAAAAAGAACCTAAATGGAGATTCAACTTTAAGAGGGTCCCACGATTGCCGGAAGTTGTGAGATGCTGCTTCTCAAAAACATCAAATTCTCGACACAGTCTGGAATGAAAGGATCACAGCCCTGGCTACAAGTCGCGAAATTTAAGTCTGATTGAGGCCACACGGAGCTAACTTAACGAGCTACAACTTTGAAAAAGATTCTAAATGGAGATTTGTCTTTTAGGAGGGTCCCGCGATTACCGGAAGCTGTGTCATCTTGCTGCTCGAAAACATCAAATTCTCGACACAGCCTGGAATGAAAGGATCACATCCCTGTTTACAAGTCGCGAAATTTAAGTCTGATTGAGGCCACACAGAGCTAACTGAATGAGCTACAAGTTTGAAAAAGAACCTAAATGGAGATTTGACTTTTAGGTGGGTCCCGCGATTGCTTGAAGCTGTGACATGCTGCTGTTCGAAAACTTCAAATTCAGGACACAGTTTGGAATAAAAGGATCACAGCCCTAGCTACAAGTCGCGAAATTTCAGTCTGATTGAGGCCACACGGAGCTAACTTAACGAGCTAAATCTTTGAAAAAGAACCTAAATGGAGATTCGAATTTAGGAGGGTCCCGCGATTGCCGGAAGCTGTGAGATGCTGCAGCTCGAAAACATCAAATTCTCGACATAGTCTTAATGAAAGGATCACAGCCCTAGCTACAAGCCGCAGAATTTCAGTCTTATTGAGGCCACACGGAGCTAACTTAATGAGCTACAACTTTGAAAAAGAACCTAACAGGAGATTTGACTTTTAGGAGGGTCCCGCGATTGCCGGAAGCTGTGACATGCTGCTGCTAAAAAACATCAAATTCTCGACACAGTCTGGAATGAAAGGATCACATCCCTGTTTACAAGTCGCGAAATTTAAGTCTGATTGAGGCCACGCGGAGCTAACTGAACGAGCTACAACTTTGAAAAATAACCTAAATGGAGATTCGAATTTAGGAGGGTCCCGCGATTGCCGGAAGCTGTGAGATGCTGTAGCTCGAAAACATCAAATTCTCGACATAGTCTTAATGAAAGGATCACAGCCCTGGCTACAAGCCGCAGAATTTCAGTCTTATTGAGGCCACACGGAGCTAACTTAAATAGCTACAACTTTAAAAAAGAACCTAAATGGAGATTTGACTTTTAGGAGGGTTCCGCGATTACCGGAAGCTGTGTCATGCTGCTGCTCGAAAACATCAAATTCTCGAGACAGTCTGGAATGAAAGGATCACAGCCCTGGCTACAAGTCGCGGAATTTCAGTCTGATTGAGGCCACGCGGAGCTAATCTAACGAGCTACAAGATTGAAAAAGAACCTAAATGGAGATTCGACTTTTAGGCGGGTCCCGCGATTGCTTGAAGCTGTGACATGCTGCTGTTCGAAAACTTCAAATTCAGGACACAGTTTGGAATGAAAGGATCACAGCCCTGGCTACAAGTTTTGAAATTCCAGTCTGATTGAGGCCACACGGAGCTAACTTAACGAGCTAAATCTTTGAAAAAGAACCTAAATGGAAATTCAAATTTAAGAGGGTCCCTTGATTGCCGGAAGCTGTGAGATGCTGCTTCTCAAAAACAGCAAATTCTCGACACAGTCTGGAATGAAAGGATCACAGCCCTAGCTACAAGTCGCGAAATTTCAGTCTGATTGAGGCCACACGGAGCTAACTTAACGAGCTACAACTTTGAAAAAGATTCTAAATGGAGATTTGACTTTTAGGAGGGTCCCGCGATTGCCGGAAGCTGTGAGATGCTGCTGCTCGGAAACATCAAATTCTCGACACAGTCTTAATGAAAGGATCACAGCCCTAGCTACAAGTCGCGAAATTTCAGTCTGATTGAGGCTACACGGAGCTAACTTAACGAGCTACAACTTTGAAAAAGAACCTAAATGGAGATTTGACTTTTAGGAGGGTCCCGCGATTACCGGAAGCTGTGTCATGCTGCTGCTCGAAAACATCAAATTCTCGACACAGTCTGGAATGAAAGGATCACAGCCCTGGCTATAAGTCGCGAAATTTCAGTCTGATTGAGGCCACGCGGAGCTAACCAAACGAGCTACAAGTTGAAAAATAACCTAAATGGAGATTCGACTTTTAGGTGGGTCCCGCGATTGCTTGAAGCTGTGACATGCTGCTGTTCGAAAACTTCAAATTCAGGACACAGTTTAGAATGAAAGGATCACAGCCCTGGCTACAAGTCGCGAAATTTCAGTCTGATTTAGGCCACACGGAGCTAACTTAACGAGCTAAATCTTTGAAAAAGAACCTAAATGGAGATTCAAATTTAAGAGGATCCCACGATTGCCGGAAGCTGTGAGATGCTGCATCTCAAAAACATCAAATTCTCGACACAGTCTGGAATGAAAGGATCACAGCCCTGGCTACAAGTCGCGATATTTCAGCCTGATTGAGGCCACACGGAGCTAACTTAACGAGCTACAACTTTGAAAAAGAACCTAAATGGAGATTTGACTTTTAGGAGTGTCCCGCGATTACCGGAAGCTGTGTCATGCTGCTGCTCGAAAACATCAAATTCTCGACACAGTCTGGAATGAAAGGATCATAGCCCTGGCTATAAGTCGCGAAATTTCAGTCTGATTGAGGCCACGCGGAGCTAACCTAACGAGCTACTAGTTTGAAAATGAACCTAAATGGAGATTCGACTTTTAGGTGGGTCCCGCGATTGCTTGAAGCTGTGACATGCTGCTGTTCGAAAACTTCAAATTCAGGACACAGTTTGGAATGAAAGGATCACAGCCCTGGCTACAAGTCGCGAAATTTCAGTCTGATTTAGGCCACACGGAGCTAACTTAACGAGCTAAATCTTTGAAAAAGAACCTAAATGGAGATTCAAATTTAAGAGGATCCCACGATTGCCGGAAGCTGTGAGATGCTGCTTCTCAAAAACATCAAATTCTCGACACAGTCTGGAATGAAAGGATCACAGCCAAAAAAAAAAAAAAAAAAAAAAAAAAAAAAAAAAAAAAAAAAAAAAAAAAAAAAAAAAGGATCACATCCCTGTTTACAAGTCGCGAAATTTAAGTCTGATTGAGGCCACACAGAGCTAACTGAACGAGCTACAACTTTGAAAAAGAACCTAAATGGAGATTCGAATTTAGGAGGGTCCCGCGATTGCCGGAAGCTGTGAGATGCTGCAGCTCGAAAACATCAAATTCTCGACATAGTCTTAATGAAAGGATCACAGCCCTAGCTACAAGCCGCAGAATTTCAGTCTTATTGAGGCCACACGGAGCAAACTTAAATAGCTACAACTTTGAAAAAGAACCTAAATGGAGATTCAACTTTAAGAGGGTCCCACGATTGCCGGAAGTTGTGAGATGCTGCTTCTCAAAAACATCAAATTCTCGACACAGTCTGGAATGAAAGGATCACAGCCCTGGCTACAAGTCGCGAAATTTAAGTCTGATTGAGGCCACACGGAGCTAACTTAACGAGCTACAACTTTGAAAAAGATTCTAAATGGAGATTTGTCTTTTAGGAGGGTCCCGCGATTACCGGAAGCTGTGAGATGTGTCATGCTGCTGCTCGAAAACATCAAATTCTCGACACAGTCAGGAATGAAAGGATCACAGCCTTGGCTATAAGTCGCAAAATTTCATTCTGATTGAGGCCACGCGGAGCTAACCTAACGAGCTACAAGTTTGAAAAAGAACCTAAATGGAGATTCGACTTTTAGGCGGGTCCCGCGATTGCTTGAAGCTGTGACATGCTGCTGTTCGAAAACTTCAAATTCAGGACACAGTTTGGAATGAAAGGATCACATCCCTAGCTACAAGTCGCGAAATTTCAGTCTGATTGAGGCCACACGGAGCTAACTTAACGAGCTAAATCTTTGAAAAAGAACCTAAATGGAGATTCGAATCGAATTTAGGAGGTCCCGCGATTGCCGGAAGCTGTGAGATGCTGCAGCTCGAAAACATCAAATTCTCGACATAGTCTTAATGAAAGGATCACAGCCCTAGCTACAAGCCGCAGAATTTCAGTCTTATTGAGGCCACACGGAGCTAAATTAATGAGCTACAACTTTAAAAAAGAACCTAAATGGAGATTTGACTTTTAGGAGGGTTCCGCGGTTGCCGGAAGCTGTGACATGCTGCTGCTAAAAAACATCAAATTCTCGACACAGTCTGGAATGAAAGGATCACACCCTGGCTACAAGTCGCGAAATTTAAGTCTGATTGAGGCCACACGAGCTAACTAACGAGCTACAACTTTGAAAAGATCTAAATGGAGATTTGCTTTAGGAGGGTCCCGCGATTGCCGGAAGCTGTGAGATGCTGCAGCTCGAAAACATCAAATTCTCGACATAGTCTTAATGAAAGGATCACAGCCCTAGCTACAAGTCGCAGAATTTCAGTCTTATTGAGGCCACACGGAGCTAACTTAATGAGCTACAACTTTGAAAAAGAACCTAAATGGAGATTTGACTTTTAGGAGGGTCCCGCGATTACCGGAAGCTGTGTCATGCTGCTGCTCGAAAACATCAAATTCTCGACACAGTCTTGAATGAAAGGATCACATCCCTGTTTACAAGTCGCGAAATTTAAGTCTGATTGAGGCCACACAGAGCTAACTGAACGAGCTACAACTTTGAAAAAGAACCTAAATGGAGATTCGAATTTAGGAGGGTCCCGCGATTGAGGGAAGCTGTGAGATGCTGCTGCTCGAAAACATCAAATTCTCAACACAGTCTTAATGAAAGGATCACAACCCTAACTACAAGTCGCGAAATTTCAGTCTGATTGAGGCCACACGGAGCTAACTTAACGAGCTACAACTTTGAAAAAGAACCTAAATGGAGATTTGACTTTTAGGAGGGTCCCGCGATTACCGGAAGCTGTGTCATGCTGCTGCTTGAAAACATCAAATTCTCGTCACAGTCTGGAATGAAAGGATCACAGCCCTGGCTATTAGTCGCGAAATTTCAGTCTGATTGAGGTCACGCGGAGCTAACCTAACGAGCTACAAGTTTGAAAAAGAACCTAAATGGAGATTCGACTTTTAGGCGGGTCCCGCGATTGCTTGAAGCTGTGACATGCTGCTGTTCGAAAACATCAAATTCTGGACACAGTCTGGAATTAAAGGATCACATCCCTGGCTACAAGTCGCGAAATTTCAGTCTGATTGAGGCCACACGGAGCTAACTTAACGAGCTAAATCTTTGAAAAAGAACCTACATGGAGATTCGGATTTAGGAGGGTCCCGCGATTGCCGGAAGCTGTGAGATGCTGCAGCTCGAAAACATCAAATTCTCGACATAGTCTTAATGAAAGGATCACAGCCCTAGCTACAAGCCGCAGAATTTGAGTCTTATTGAGGCCACACGGAGCTAAATTAATGAGCTACAACTTTGAAAAAGAACCTAAATGGAGATTTGACTTTTAGGTGGGTCCCGCGATTGCCGGAAGTTGTGACATGCTGCTGCTAAAAAACATCAAATTCTCGACACAGTCTGGAATGAAAGGATCACATCCCTGTTTACAAGTCGCGAAATTTAAGTCTGATTGAGGCCACACAGAGCTAACTGAACGAGCTACAACTTTGAAAAAGAACCTAAATGGAGATTCGAATTTAGGAGGGTCCCGCGATTGCCGGAAGCTGTGAGATGCTGCAGCTCGAAAACATCAAATTCTCGACATAGTCTTAATGAAAGGATCACAGCCCTAGCTACAAGCCGCAGAATTTCAGTCTTATTGAGGCCACACGGAGCAAACTTAAATAGCTACAACTTTGAAAAAGAACCTAAATGGAGATTCAACTTTAAGAGGGTCCCACGATTGCCGGAAGCTGTGAGATGCTGCTTCTCAAAAACATCAAATTCTCGACACAGTCTGGAATGAAAGGATCACAGCCCTGGCTACAAGTCGCGATATTTCAGCCTGATTGAGGCCACACGGAGCTAACTTAACGAGCTACAACTTTGAAAAAGAACCTAAATGGAGATTTGACTTTTAGGAGGGTCCCGCGATTGCCGGAAGCTGTGACATGCTGCTGCTAAAAAACATCAAATTCTCGACACAGTCTGGAATGAAAGGATCACATCCCTGTTTACAAGTCGCGAAATTTAAGTCTGATTGAGGCCACACAGAGCTAACTGAACGAGCTACAACTTTGAAAAAGAACCTAAATGGAGATTCGAATTTAGGAGGGTCCCGCGATTGCCGGAAGCTGTGAGATGCTGCAGCTCGAAAACATCAAATTCTCGACATAGTCTTAATGAAAGGATCACAGCCCTAGCTACAAGCCGCAGAATTTTAGTCTTATTGAGGCCACACGGAGCAAACTTAAATAGCTACAACTTTGAAAAAGAACCTAAATGGAGATTCAACTTTAAGAGGGTCCCACGATTGCCGGAAGTTGTGAGATGCTGCTTCTCAAAAACATCAAATTCTCGACACAGTCTGGAATGAAAGGATCACAGCCCTGGCTACAAGTCGCGAAATTTAAGTCTGATTGAGGCCACACGGAGCTAACTTAACGAGCTACAACTTTGAAAAAGATTCTAAATGGAGATTTGTCTTTTAGGAGGGTCCCGCGATTGCCGGAAGCTGTGAGATGTGTCATGCTGCTGCTCGAAAACATCAAATTCTCGACACAGTCAGGAATGAAAGGATCACAGCCTTGGCTATAAGTCGCAAAATTTCAGTCTGATTGAGGCCACGCGGAGCTAACCTAACGAGCTACAAGTTTGAAAAAGAACCTAAATGGAGATTCGACTTTTAGGCGGGTCCCGCGATTGCTTGAAGCTGTGACATGCTGCTGTTCGAAAACTTCAAATTCAGGACACAGTTTGGAATGAAAGGATCACATCCCTAGCTACAAGTCGCGAAATTTCAGTCTGATTGAGGCCACACGGAGCTAACTTAACGAGCTAAATCTTTGAAAAAGAACCTAAATGGAGATTCGAATTTAGGAGGGTCCCGCGATTGCCGGAAGCTGTGAGATGCTGCAGCTCGAAAACATCAAATTCTCGACATAGTCTTAATGAAAGGATCACAGCCCTAGCTACAAGCCGCAGAATTTCAGTCTTATTGAGGCCACACGGAGCTAAATTAATGAGCTACAACTTTAAAAAAGAACCTAAATGGAGATTTGACTTTTAGGAGGGTTCCGCGATTGCCGGAAGCTGTGACATGCTGCTGCTAAAAAACATCAAATTCTCGACACAGTCTGGAATGAAAGGATCACATCCCTGTTTACAAATCGCGAAATTTAAGTCTGATTGAGGCCACACAGAGCTAACTGAACGAGCTACAACTTTGAGAAAGAACCTAAATGGAGATTCGAATTTAGGAGGGTCCCGCGATTGCCGGAAGCTGTGAGATGCTGCAGCTCGAAAACATCAAATTCTCAACATAGTCTTAATGAAAGGATCACAGCCCTAGCTAAAAGCCGCAGAATTTCAGTCTGATTGAGGCCACACGGAGCTAACGTAAGGAGCTACAACTTTGAAAAAGAACCTAAATGAAGATTTGACTTTTAGGAGGGTCCCGCGATTACCGGAAGCTGTGTCATGCTGCTGCTCGAAAACATCAAATTCTCGACACAGTCTGGAATGAAAGGATCACAGCCCTGGCTACAAGTCGCGGAATTTCAGTCTGATTGAGGCCACGCGGAGCTAACCTAACGAGCTACAAGTTTGAAAAAGAACCTAAATGGAGATTCGACTTTTAGGTGGGTTTTGCGATTGCTTGAAGCTGTGATATGCTGCTGTTCGAAAACTTCAAATTCAGGACACAGTTTGGAATGAAAGGATCACAACCCTGGCTACAAGTCGCGAAATTTCAGTCTGATTGAGGCCACACGGAGCTAACTTAACGAGCTAAATCTTTGAAAAAGAACCTAAATGGAGATTCGAATTTAGGAGGGTCCCGCGATTGCCGGAAGCTGTGAGATGCTGCAGCTCGAAAACATCAAATTCTCGACATAGTCTTAATGAAAGGATCACAGCCCTAGCTAAAAGCCGCAGAATTTCAGTCTGATTGAGGCCACACGGAGCTAACGTAAGGAGCTACAACTTTGAAAAAGAACCTAAATGAAGATTTGACTTTTAGGAGGGTCCCGCGATTACCGGAAGCTGTGTCATGCTGCTTCTCGAAAACATCAAATTCTCGACACAGTCTGGAATGAAAGGATCACAGCCCTGGCTACAAGTCGCGGAATTTCAGTCTGATTGAGGCCACGCGGAGCTAACCTAACGAGCTACAAGTTTGAAAAAGAACCTAAATGGAGATTCGACTTTTAGGTGGGTCTTGCGATTGCTTGAAGCTGTGATATGCTGCTGTTCGAAAACTTCAAATTCAGGACACAGTTTGGAATGAAAGGATCACAGCCCTGGCTACAAGTCGCGAAATTTCAGTCTGATTGAGGCCACACGGAGCTAACTTAACGAGCTAAATCTTTGAAAAAGAACCTAAATGGAGATTCGAATTTAGGAGGGTCCCGCGATTGCCGGAAGCTGTGAGATGCTGCAGCTCGAAAACATCAAATTCTCGACATAGTCTTAATGAAAGGATCACAGCCCTAGCTACAAGTAGCAGAATTTCAGTCTTATTGAGGCCACACGGAGCTAACTTAATGAGCTACAACTTTGAAAAAGAACCTAAATGGAGATTTGACTTTTAGGAGGGTCCCGCGATTACCGGAAGCTGTGTCATGCTGCTGCTCGAAAACATCAAATTCTCGACACAGTCTGGAATGAAAGGATCACATCCCTGTTTACAAGTCGCGAAATTTAAGTCTGATTGAGGCCACACAGAGCTAACTGAACGAGCTACAACTTTGAAAAAGAACCTAAATGGAGATTCGAATTTAGGAGGGTCCCGCGATTGCCGGAAGCTGTGAGATGCTGCAGCTCGAAAACATCAAATTCTCGACATAGTCTTAATGAAAGGATCACAGCCCTAGCTACAAGCCGCAGAATTTCAGTCTTATTGAGGCCACACGGAGCAAACTTAAATAGCTAAATCTTTGAAAAAGAACCTACATGGAGATTCGGATTTAGGAGGGTCCCGCGATTGCCGGAAGCTGTGAGATGCTGCAGCTCGAAAACATCAAATTCTCGACATAGTCTTAATGAAAGGATCACAGCCCTAGCTACAAGCCGCAGAATTTGAGTCTTATTGAGGCCACACGGAGCTAAATTAATGAGCTACAACTTTGAAAAAGAACCTAAATGGAGATTTGACTGTTAGGTGGGTCCCGCGATTGCCGGAAGTTGTGACATGCTGCTGCTAAAAAACATCAAATTCTCGACACAGTCTGGAATGAAAGGATCACATCCCTGTTTACAAGTCGCGAAATTTAAGTCTGATTGAGGCCACACAGAGCTAACTGAACGAGCTACAACTTTGAAAAAGAACCTAAATGGAGATTCGAATTTAGGAGGGTCCCGCGATTGCCGGAAGCTGTGAGATGCTGCAGCTCGAAAACATCAAATTCTCGACATAGTCTTAATGAAAGGATCACAGCCCTAGCTACAAGCCGCAGAATTTCAGTCTTATTGAGGCCACACGGAGCAAACTTAAATAGCTACAACTTTGAAAAAGAACCTAAATGGAGATTCAACTTTAAGAGGGTCCCACGATTGCCGGAAGTTGTGAGATGCTGCTTCTCAAAAACATCAAATTCTCGACACAGTCTGGAATGAAAGGATCACAGCCCTGGCTACAAGTCGCGAAATTTAAGTCTGATTGAGGCCACACGGAGCTAACTTAACGAGCTACAACTTTGAAAAAGATTCTAAATGGAGATTTGTCTTTTAGGAGGGTCCCGCGATTGCCGGAAGCTGTGAGATGTGTCATGCTGCTGCTCGAAAACATCAAATTCTCGACACAGTCAGGAATGAAAGGATCACAGCCTTGGCTATAAGTCGGAAAATTTCAGTCTGATTGAGGCCACGCGGAGCTAACCTAACGAGCTACAAGTTTGAAAAAGAACCTAAATGGAGATTCGACTTTTAGGCGGGTCCCGCGATTGCTTGAAGCTGTGACATGCTGCTGTTCGAAAACTTCAAATTCAGGACACAGTTTGGAATGAAAGGATCACATCCCTAGCTACAAGTCGCGAAATTTCAGTCTGATTGAGGCCACACGGAGCTAACTTAACGAGCTAAATCTTTGAAAAAGAACCTAAATGGAGATTCGAATTTAGGAGGGTCCCGCGATTGCCGGAAGCTGTGAGATGCTGCAGCTCGAAAACATCAAATTCTCGACATAGTCTTAATGAAAGGATCACAGCCCTAGCTACAAGCCGCAGAATTTCAGTCTTATTGAGGCCACACGGAGCTAAATTAATGAGCTACAACTTTTAAAAAGAACCTAAATGGAGATTTGACTTTTAGGAGGGTTCCGCGATTGCCGGAAGCTGTGACATGCTGCTGCTAAAAAACATCAAATTCTCGACACAGTCTGGAATGAAAGGATCACATCCCTGTTTACAAATCGCGAAATTTAAGTCTGATTGAGGCCACACAGAGCTAACTGAACGAGCTACAACTTTGAGAAAGAACCTAAATGGAGATTCGAATTTAGGAGGGTCCCGCGATTGCCGGAAGCTGTGAGATGCTGCAGCTCGAAAACATCAAATTCTCGACATAGTCTTAATGAAAGGATCACAGCCCTAGCTAAAAGCCGCAGAATTTCAGTCTGATTGAGGCCACACGGAGCTAACGTAAGGAGCTACAACTTTGAAAAAGAACCTAAATGAAGATTTGACTTTTAGGAGGGTCCCGCGATTACCGGAAGCTGTGTCATGCTGCTGCTCGAAAACATCAAATTCTCGACACAGTCTGGAATGAAAGGATCACAGCCTTGGCTATAAGTCGCAAAATTTCAGTCTGATTGAGGCCACGCGGAGCTAACCTAACGAGCTACAAGTTTGAAAAAGAACCTAAATGGAGATTCGACTTTTAGGCGGGTCCCGCGATTGCTTGAAGCTGTGACATGCTGCTGTTCGAAAACTTCAAATTCAGGACACAGTTTGGAATGAAAGGATCACATCCCTAGCTACAAGTCGCGAAATTTCAGTCTGATTGAGGCCACACGGAGCTAACTTAACGAGCTAAATCTTTGAAAAAGAACCTAAATGGAGATTCGAATTTAGGAGGGTCCCGCGATTGCCGGAAGCTGTGAGATGCTGCAGCTCGAAAACATCAAATTCTCGACATAGTCTTAATGAAAGGATCACAGCCCTAGCTACAAGCCGCAGAATTTGAGTCTTATTGAGGCCACACGGAGCTAAATTAATGAGCTACAACTTTGAAAAAGAACCTAAATGGAGATTTGACTTTTAGGTGGGTCCCGCGATTGCCGGAAGTTGTGACATGCTGCTGCTAAAAAACATCAAATTCTCGACACAGTCTGGAATGAAAGGATCACATCCCTGTTTACAAGTCGCGAAATTTAAGTCTGATTGAGGCCACACAGAGCTAACTGAACGAGCTACAACTTTGAGAAAGAACCTAAATGGAGATTCGAATTTAGGAGGGTCCCGCGATTGCCGGAAGCTGTGAGATGCTGCAGCTCGAAAACATCAAATTCTCGACATAGTCTTAATGAAAGGATCACAGCCCTAGCTACAAGCCGCAGAATTTCAGTCTTATTGAGGCCACACGAAGCTAACTTAACGAGCTACAACTTTGAAAAAGAACCTAAATGGAGATTTGACTTTTAGGAGGGTCCCACGATTACCGGAAGCTGTGTCATGCTGCTGCTCGAAAACATCAAATTCTCGACACAGTCAGGAATGAAAGGATCACAGCCTTGGCTATAAGTCGCGAAATTTCAGTCTGATTGAGGCCACGCGGAGCTAACCTAACAAGCTACAAGTTTGAAACAGAACCTAAATGGAGATTCGACTTTTAGGTGGGTCCCGCGATTGCTTGAAGCTGTGACATGCTGCTGTTCGAAAACTTCAAATTCAGGACACAGTTTGGAATGAAAGGATCATAGCCCTGGCTACAAATCGCGAAATTTCAGTCTGATTGAGGCCACACGGAGCTAACTTAACGAGCTAAATCTTTGAAAAAGAACCTAAATGGAGATTCAAATTTAGGAGGGTCCCGCGATTGCCGGAAGCTGTGAGATGCTGCAGCTCGAAAACATCAAATTCTCGACATAGTCTTAATGAAAGGATCACAGCCCTAGCTACAAGCCGCAGAATTTCAGTCTTATTGAGGCCACACGGAGCTAACTTAACGAGCTACAACTTTGAAAAAGAACCTAAATGGAGATTTGACTTTTAGGAGGGTCCCACGATTACCGGAAGCTGTGTCATGCTGCTGCTCGAAAACATCAAATTCTCGACACAGTCAGGAATGAAAGGATCACAGCCTTGGCTATAAGTCGCGAAATTTCAGTCTGATTGAGGCCACGCGGAGCTAACCTAACAAGCTACAAGTTTGAAACAGAACCTAAATGGAGATTCGACTTTTAGGTGGGTCCCGCGATTGCTTGAAGCTGTGACATGCTGCTGTTCGAAAACTTCAAATTCAGGACACAGTTTGGAATGAAAGGATCACAGCCCTGGCTACAAGTCGCGAAATTTCAGTCTGATTTAGGCCACACGGAGCTAACTTAACGAGCTAAATCTTTGAAAAAGAACCTAAATGGAGATTCGAATTTAGGAGGGTCCCGCGATTGCCGGAAGCTGTGAGATGCTGCAGCTCGAAAACATCAAATTCTCGACATAGTCTTAATGAAAGGATCACAGCCCTAGCTACAAGCCGCAGAATTTCAGTCTTATTGAGGCCACACGGAGCTAAATTAATGAGCTACAACTTTTAAAAAGAACCTAAATGGAGATTTGACTTTTAGGAGGGTTCCGCGATTGCCGGAAGCTGTGACATGCTGCTGCTAAAAAACATCAAATTCTCGACACAGTCTGGAATGAAAGGATCACATCCCTGTTTACAAATCGCGAAATTTAAGTCTGATTGAGGCCACACAGAGCTAACTGAACGAGCTACAACTTTGAGAAAGAACCTAAATGGAGATTCGAATTTAGGAGGGTCCCGCGATTGCCGGAAGCTGTGAGATGCTGCAGCTCGAAAACATCAAATTCTCGACATAGTCTTAATGAAAGGATCACAGCCCTAGCTAAAAGCCGCAGAATTTCAGTCTGATTGAGGCCACACGGAGCTAACGTAAGGAGCTACAACTTTGAAAAAGAACCTAAATGAAGATTTGACTTTTAGGAGGGTCCCGCGATTACCGGAAGCTGTGTCATGCTGCTGCTCGAAAACATCAAATTCTCGACACAGTCAGGAATGAAAGGATCACAGCCTTGGCTATAAGTCGCGACATTTCAGTCTGATTGAGGCCACGCGGAGCTAACCTAACTAGCTACAAGTTTGAAACAGAACCTAAATGGAGATTCGACTTTTAGGTGGGTCCCGCGATTGCTTGAAGCTGTGACATGCTGCTGTTCGAAAACTTCAAATTCAGGACACAGTTTGGAATGAAAGGATCACAGCCCTGGCTACAAGTCGCGAAATTTCAGTCTGATTGAGGCCACACGGAGCTAACTTAACGAGCTAAATCTTTGAAAAAGAACCTAAATGGAGATTCGAATTTAGGAGGGTCCCGCGATTGCCGGAAGCTGTGAGATGCTGCAGCTCGAAAACATCAAATTCTCGACATAGTCTTAATGAAAGGATCACAGCCCTAGCTACAAGCCGCAGAATTTCAGTCTTATTGAGGCCACACGGAGCTAACTTAATGAGCTACAACTTTAAAAAAGAACCTAACAGGAGATTTGACTTTTAGGAGGGTCCCGCGATTGCCGGAAGCTGTGACATGCTGCTGCTAAAAAACATCAAATTCTCGACACAGTCTGGAATGAAAGGATCACATCCCTGTTTACAAGTCGCGAAATTTAAGTCTGATTGAGGCCACACAGAGCTAACTGAACGAGCTACAACTTTGAAAAAGAACCTAAATGGAGATTCGAATTTAGGAGGGTCCCGCGATTGCCGGAAGCTGTGAGATGCTGCAGCTCGAAAACATCAAATTCTCGACATAGTCTTAGTGAAAGGATCACAGCCCTAGTACAAGCCGCAGAATTTCAGTCTTATTGAGGCCACACGGAGCTAACTTAACGAGCTACAACTTTGAAAAAGAACCTAAATGGAGATTTGACTTTTAGGAGGGTCCCGCGATTACCGGAAGCTGTGTCATGCTGCTGCTCGAAAACATCAAATTCTCGACACAATCTGGAATGAAAGGATCACAGCCCTGGCTACAAGTCGCGAAATTTCAGTCTGATTTAGGCCACACGGAGCTAACTTAACGAGCTAAATCTTTGAAAAAGAACCTAAATGGAGATTCAAATTTAAGAGGATCCTACGATTGCCGGAAGCTGTGAGATGCTGCTTCTCAAAAACATCAAATTCTCGATACAGTCTGGAATGAAAGGATCACAGCCCTGGCTACAAGTCGCGATATTTCAGCCTGATTGAGACCACACGGAGCTAACTTAAATAGCTACAACTTTGAAAAAGAACCTAAATGGAGATTTGACTTTTAGGAGGGTCCCGCGATTACCGGAAGCTGTGTCATGCTGCTGCTCGAAAACATCAAATTCTCGACACAGTCTGGAATGAAAGGATCACAACCCTGGCTACAAGTCGCGGAATTTCAGTCTGATTGAGGCCACACGGAGCTTACCTAACGAGCTACAACTTTTAGGCGGGTCCCGTGATTGCTTGAAGCTGTGACATGCTGCTGTTCGAAAACTTCAAATTCAGGACACAGTTTGGAATGAAAGGATCACAGCCCTGGCTACAAGTGGCGAAATTTCAGTCTGATTGAGGCCACACGGAGCTAACTTAACGAGCTACAACTTTGAAAAAGATTCTAAATGGAGATTTGACTTTTAGGAGGGTCCCGCGATTGCCGGAAGCTGTGAGATGCTGCTGCTCGAAAACATCAAATTCTCGACACAGTCTTAATGAAAGGATCACAGCCCTAGCTACAAGTCGCAAAATTTCAGTCTTATTGAGGCCACACGGAGCTAACGTAACGAGCTACAACTTTGAAAAAGAACCTAAATGGAGATTTGACTTTTAGGAGGGTCCCGCGATTACCGGAAGCTGTGTCATGCTGCTGCTCGAAAACATCAAATTCTCGACACAGTCTGGAATGAAAGGATCACAGCCCTGGCTATAAGTCGCGAAATTTCAGTCTGATTGAGGCCACGCGAAGCTAACCTAGCGAGCTACAAGTTTGAAAAAGAACCTAAATGGAGATTCGACTTTTAGGTGGGTTCCGCGATTGCTTGAAGCTGTGACATGCTGCTGTTCGAAAACTTCAAATTCAGGACACAGTTTGGAATGAAAGGATCACAGCCCTGGCTACAAGTCGTGAAATTTCAGTCTGATTTAGGCCACACGGAGCTAACTTAACGAGCTAAATCTTTGAAAAAGAACCTAAATGGAGATTCAAATTTAAGAGGATCCCACGATTGCCGGAAGCTAAGAGATGCTGCTGCTCGAAAACATCAAATTCTCGACACAGTCTGGAATGAAAGGATCACAGCCCTGGCTACAAGTCGCGATATTTCAGCCTTATTGAGGCCACACGGAGCTAACTTAACGAGTTACAACTTTGAAAAAGAACCTAAATGGAGATTTGACTTTTAGGAGGGTCCCGCGATTACCGGAAGCTGTGTCATGCTGCTGCTCGAAAACATCAAATTCTCGACACAGTCTGGAATGAAAGGATCACAGCCCTGGCTATAAGTCGCGAAATTTCAGTCTGATTGAGGCCACGCGGAGCTAACCTAACGAGCTACAAGTTTGAAAAAGAACCTAAATGGAGATTCGACTTTTAGGTGGGTCCCGCGATTGCTTGAAGCTGTGACATGCTGCTGTTCGAAAACTTCAAATTCAGGACACAGTTTGGAATGAAAGGATCACAGCCCTGGCTACAAGTCGCGAAATTTCAGTCTGATTTAGGCCACACGGAGCTAACTTAACGAGCTAAATCTTTGAAAAAGAACCTAAATGGAGATTCAAATTTAAGAGGATCCCACGATTGCCGGAAGCTGTGAGATGCTGCTTCTCAAAAACATCAAATTCTCGACACAGTCTGGAATGAAAGGATCACAGCCCTGGCTACAAGTCGCGATATTTCAGCCTGATTGAGGCCACACGGAGCTAACTTAACGAGCTAAAACTTTGAAAAAGAACCTAAATGGAGATTTGACTTTTAGGAGGGTCCCGCGATTACCGGAAGCTGTGTCATGCTGCTGCTCGAAAACATCAAATTCTCGACACAGTCTGGAATGAAAGGATCACAGCCCTGGCTATAAGTCGCGAAATTTCAGTCTGATTTAGGCCACGCGGAGCTAACCTAACGAGCTACAAGTTTGAAAAAGAACCTAAATGGAGATTCGACTTTTAGGCGGGTCCCGTGATTGCTTGAAGCTGTGACATGCTGCTGTTCGAAAACTTCAAATTCAGGACACAGTTTGGAATGAAAGGATCACAGCCCTGGCTACAAGTGGCGAAATTTCAGTCTGATTGAGGCCACACGGAGCTAACTTAAATAGCTACAACTTTGAAAAAGAACCTAAATGGAGATACAAATTTAAGAGGGTCCCACGATTGCCGGAAGCTGTGAGATGCTGCTTCTCAAAAACAGCAAATTCTCGACACAGTCTGGAATGAAAGGATCACAGCCCTGGATACAAGTCGTGAAATTTCAGTTTGATTGAGGCCACACGGAGCTAACTTAACGAGCTACAACTTTGAAAAAGATTCTAAATGGAGATTTGACTTTTAGGAGGGTCCCGCGATTGCCGGAAGCTGTGAGATGCTGCTGCTCGAAAACATCAAATTCTCGACACAGTCTTAATGAAAGGATCACAGCCCTAGCTACAAGTCGCAAAATTTCAGTCTTATTGAGGCCACACGGAGCTAACATAACGAGCTACAACTTTGAAAAAGAACCTAAATGGAGATTTGACTTTTAGGAGGGTCCCGCGATTACCGGAAGCTGTGTCATGCTGCTGCTCGAAAACATCAAATTCTCGACACAGTCTGGAATGAAAGGATCACAGCCCTGGCTATAAGTCGCGAAATTTCAGTCTGATTGAGGCCACGCGGAGCTAACCTAACGAGCTACAAGTTTGAAAAAGAACCTAAATGGAGATTCGACTTTTAGGTGGGTCCCGCGATTGCTTGAAGCTGTGACATGCTGCTGTTCGAAAACTTCAAATTCAGGACACAGTTTGGAATGAAAGGATCACAGCCCTGGCTACAAGTCGCGAAATTTCAGTCTGATTTAGGCCACACGGAGCTAACTTAACGAGCTAAATCTTTGAAAAAGAACCTAAATGGAGATTCAAATTTAAGAGGATCCCACGATTGCCGGAAGCTGTGAGATGCTGCTGCTCGAAAACATCAAATTCTCGACACAGTCTGGTATGAAAGGATCACAGCCCTGGCTACAAGTCGCGATATTTCAGCCTTATTGAGGCCACACGGAGCTAACTTAACGAGCTACAACTTTGAAAAAGAACCTAAATGGAGATTTGACTTTTAGGAGGGTCCCGCGATTACCGGAAGCTGTGTCATGCTGCTGCTCGAAAACATCAAATTCTCGACACAGTCTGGAATGAAAGGATCACAGCCCTGGCTATAAGTCGCGAAATTTCAGTCTGATTGAGGCCACGCGGAGCTAACCTAACGAGCTACAAGTTTGAAAAAGAACCTAAATGGAGATTCGACTTTTAGGTGGGTCCCGCGAATGCTTGAAGCTGTGACATGCTGCTGTTCGAAAACTTCAAATTCAGGACACAGTTTGGAATGAAAGGATCACAGCCCTGGCTACAAGTCGCGAAATTTCAGTCTGATTTAGGCCACACGGAGCTAACTTAACGAGCTAAATCTTTGAAAAAGAACCTAAATGGAGATTCAAATTTAAGAGGATCCCACGATTGCCGGAAGCTGTGAGATGCTGCTGCTCGAAAACATCAAATTCTCGACACAGTCTGGTATGAAAGGATCACAGCCCTGGCTACAAGTCGCGATATTTCAGCCTTATTGAGGCCACACGGAGCTAACTTAACGAGCTACAACTTTGAAAAAGAACCTAAATGGAGATTTGACTTTTAGGAGGGTCCCGCGATTACCGGAAGCTGTGTCATGCTGCTGCTCGAAAACATCAAATTCTCGACACAGTCTGGAATGAAAGGATCACAGCCCTGGCTATAAGTCGCGAAATTTCAGTCTGATTGAGGCCACGCGGAGCTAACCTAACGAGCTACAAGTTTGAAAAAGAACCTAAATGGAGATTCGACTTTTAGGTGGGTCCCGCGATTGCTTGAAGCTGTGACATGCTGCTGTTCGAAAACTTCAAATTCAGGACACAGTTTGGAATGAAAGGATCACAGCCCTGGCTACAACTCGCGAAATTTCAGTCTGATTTAGGCCACATGGAGCTAACTTAACGAGCTAAATCTTTGAAAAAGAACCTAAATGGAGATTCAAATTTAAGAGGATCCTACGATTGCCGGAAGCTGTGAGATGCTGCTTCTCAAAACATCAAATTCTCGATACAGTCTGGAATGAAAGGATCACAGCCCTGGCTACAAGTCGCGATATTTCAGCCTGATTGAGACCACACGGAGCTAACTTAACGAGCTACAACTTTGAAAAAGAACCTAAATGGAGATTTGACTTTTAGGAGGGTCCCGCGATTACCGGAAGCTGTGTCATGCTGCTGCTCGAAAACATCAAATTCTCGACACAGTCTGGAATGAAAGGATCACAGCCCTGGCTATAAGTCGCGAAATTTCAGTCTGATTGAGGCCACGCGGAGCTAACCTAACGAGCTACAAGTTTGAAAAAGAACCTAAATGGAGATTCGACTTTTAGGTGGGTCCCGCGATTGCTTGAAGCTGTGACATGCTGCTGTTCGAAAACTTCAAATTCAGGACACAATTTGGAATGAAAGGATCACAGCCCTGGCTACAAGTCGCGAAATTTCAGTCTGATTGAGTCCACACGGAGCTAACTTAACGAGCTAAATCTTTGAAAAAGAACCAAAATGGAGATTCGAATTTAGGAGGGTCCCGCGATTGCCGGAAGCTGTGAGATGCTGCTGCTCGAAAACATCAAATTCTCAACACAGTCTTAATGAAAGGATCACATCCCTAACTACAAGTCGCGAAATTTCAGTCTGATTGAGGCCACACGGAGCTAACTTAACGAGCAACAACTTTGAAAAAGAACCTAAATGGAGATTTGACTTTTAGGAGGGTCCCGCGATTACCGGAAGCTGTGTCATGCTGCTGCTCGAAAACATCAAATTCTTGACACAGTCTGGAATGAAAGGATCACAGCCCTGGCTACAAGTCGCGGAATTTCAGTCTGATTGAGGCCACGCGGAGCTAACCTAACGAGCTACAAGTTTGAAAAAGAACCTAAATGGAGATTCGACTTTTAGGCGGGTCCCGCGATTGCTTGAAGCTGTGACATGCTGCTGTTCGAAAACTTCAAATTCAGGACACAGTTTGGAATGAAAGGATCACAGCCCTGGCTACAAGTCGCAAAATTTCAGTCTGATTGAGGCCACACGGAGCTAACTTAACGAGCTAAATCTTTGAAAAAGAACCTAAATGGAGATTCAAATTTAAGAGGGTCCCACGATTGCGGAAGCTGTGAGATGCTGCTTCTCAAAAACATCAAATTCTCGACACAGTCTGGAATGAAAGGATCACAGCCCTGGCTACAAGTCGCGATATTTCAGCCTGATTGAGGCCACACGGAGCTAACTTAACGAGCTAAAACTTTGAAAAAGAACCTAAATGGAGATTTGACTTTTAGGAGGGTCCCGCGATTACCGGAAGCTGTGTCATGCTGCTGCTCGAAAACATCAAATTCTCGACACAGTCTGGAATGAAAGGATCACAGCCCTGGCTATAAGTCGCGAAATTTCAGTCTGATTTAGGCCACGCGGAGCTAACCTAACGAGCTACAAGTTTGAAAAAGAACCTAAATGGAGATTCGACTTTTAGGCGGGTCCCGTGATTGCTTGAAGCTGTGACATGCTGCTGTTCGAAAACTTCAAATTCAGGACACAGTTTGGAATGAAAGGATCACAGCCCTGGCTACAAGTGGCGAAATTTCAGTCTGATTGAGGCCACACGGAGCTAACTTAACGAGCTAAATCTTTGAAAAAGAACCTAAATGGAGATACAAATTTAAGAGGCTCCCACGATTGCCGGAAGCTGTGAGATGCTGCTTCTCAAAAACAGCAAATTCTCGACACAGTCTGGAATGAAAGGATCACAGCCCTGGATACAAGTCGTGAAATTTCAGTTTGATTGAGGCCACACGGAGCTAACTTAACGAGCTACAACTTTGAAAAAGATTCTAAATGGAGATTTGACTTTTAGGAGGGTCCCGCGATTGCCGGAAGCTGTGAGATGCTGCTGCTCGAAAACATCAAATTCTCGACACAGTCTTAATGAAAGGATCACAGCCCTAGCTACAAGTCGCAAAATTTCAGTCTTATTGAGGCCACACGGAGCTAACATAACGAGCTACAACTTTGAAAAAGAACCTAAATGGAGATTTGACTTTTAGGAGGGTCCCGCGATTACCGGAAGCTGTGTCATGCTGCTGCTCGAAAACATCAAATTCTCGACACAGTCTGGAATGAAAGGATCACAGCCCTGGCTATAAGTCGCGAAATTTCAGTCTGATTGAGGCCACGCGGAGCTAACCTAACGAGCTACAAGTTTGAAAAAGAACCTAAATGGAGATTCGACTTTTAGGTGGGTCCCGCGATTGCTTGAAGCTGTGACATGCTGCTGTTCGAAAACTTCAAATTCAGGACACAGTTTGGAATGAAAGGATCACAGCCCTGGCTACAAGTCGCGAAATTTCAGTCTGATTTAGGCCACACGGAGCTAACTTAACGAGCTAAATCTTTGAAAAAGAACCTAAATGGAGATTCAAATTTAAGAGGATCCCACGATTGCCGGAAGCTGTGAGATGCTGCTGCTCGAAAACATCAAATTCTCGACACAGTCTGGAATGAAAGGATCACAGCCCTGGCTACAAGTCGCGATATTTCAGCCTTATTGAGGCCACACGGAGCTAACTTAACGAGCTACAACTTTGAAAAAGAACCTAAATGGAGATTTGACTTTTAGGAGGGTCCCGCGATTACCGGAAGCTGTGTCATGCTGCTGCTCGAAAACATCAAATTCTCGACACAGTCTGGAATGAAAGGATCACAGCCCTGGCTATAAGTCGCGAAATTTCAGTCTGATTGAGGCCACGCGGAGCTAACCTAACGAGCTACATGTTTGAAAAAGAACCTAAATGGAGATTCGACTTTTAGGTGGGTCCCGCGATTGCTTGAAGCTGTGACATGCTGCTGTTCGAAAACTTCAAATTCAGGACACAGTTTGGAATGAAAGGATCACAGCCCTGGCTACAAGTCGCGAAATTTCAGTCTGATTTAGGCCACACGGAGCTAACTTAACGAGCTAAATCTTTGAAAAAGAACCTAAATGGAGATTCAAATTTAAGAGGATCCTACGATTGCCGGAAGCTGTGAGATGCTGCTTCTCAAAAACATCAAATTCTCGATACAGTCTGGAATGAAAGGATCACAACCCTGGCTACAAGTCGCGATATTTCAGCCTGATTGAGACCACACGGAGCTAACTTAACGAGCTACAACTTTGAAAAAGAACCTAAATGGAGATTTTACTTTTAGGAGGGTCCCGCGATTACCGGAAGCTGTGTCATGCTGCTGCTCGAAAACATCAAATTCTCGACACAGTCTGGAATGAAAGGATCACAGCCCTGGCTATAAGTCGCGAAATTTCAGTCTGATTGAGGCCACGCGGAGCTAACCTAACGAGCTACAAGTTTGAAAAAGAACCTAAATGGAGATTCGACTTTTAGGTGGGTCCCGCGATTGCTTGAAGCTGTGACATGCTGCTGTTCGAAAACTTCAAATTCAGGACACAATTTGGAATGAAAGGATCACAGCCCTGGCTACAAGTCGCGAAATTTCAGTCTGATTGAGTCCACACGGAGCTAACTTAACGAGCAAAATCTTTGAAAAAGAACCAAAATGGAGATTCGAATTTAGGAGGGTCCCGCGATTGCCGGAAGCTGTTAGATGCTGCTGCTCGAAAACATCAAATTCTCAACACAGTCTTAATGAAAGGATCACATCCCTAACTACAAGTCGCGAAATTTCAGTCTGATTGAGGCCACACGGAGCTAACTTAACGAGCAACAACTTTGAAAAAGAACCTAAATGGAGATTTGACTTTTAGGAGGGTCCCGCGATTACCGGAAGCTGTGTCATGCTGCTGCTCGAAAACATCAAATTCTTGACACAGTCTGGAATGAAAGGATCACAGCCCTGGCTACAAGTCGCGGAATTTCAGTCTGATTGAGGCCACGCGGAGCTAACCTAACGAGCTACAAGTTTGAAAAAGAACCTAAATGGAGATTCGACTTTTAGGCGGGTCCCGCGATTGCTTGAAGCTGTGACATGCTGCTGTTCGAAAACTTCAAATTCAGGACACAGTTTGGAATGAAAGGATCACAGCCCTGGCTACAAGTCGCAAAATTTCAGTCTGATTGAGGCCACACGGAGCTAACTTAACGAGCTAAATCTTTGAAAAAGAACCTAAATGGAGATTCAAATTTAAGAGGGTCCCACGATTGCGGAAGCTGTGAGATGCTGCTTCTCAAAAACAGCAAATTCTCGACACAGTCTGGAATGAAAGGATCACAGCCCTGGCTACAAGTCGCGAAATTTCAGTCTGATTGAGGCCACACGGAGCTAACTTAACGAGCTACAACTTTGAAAAAGATTCTAAATGGAGATTTGACTTTTAGGAGGGTCCCGCGATTGCCGGAAGCTGTGAGATGCTGCTGCTCGAAAACATCAAATTCTCAACAAAGTCTTAATGAAAGGATCACAACCCTAGCTACAAGTCGCGAAATTTCAGTCTTATTGAGGCCACACGGAGCTAACTTAACGAGCTACAACTTAGAAAAAGAACCTAAATGGAGATTTGACTTTTAGGAGGGTCCCGCGATTACCGGAAGCTGTGTCATGCTGCTGCTCGAAAACATCAAATTCTCGACACAGTCTGGAATGAAAGGATCACAGCCCTGGCTATAAGTCGCGAAATTTCAGTCTGATTGAGGCCACGCGGAGCTAACCTAACGAGCTACAAGTTTGAAAAAGAACCTAAATGGAGATTCGACTTTTAGGTGGGTCCCGCGATTGCTTGAAGCTGTGACATGCTGCTGTTCGAAAACTTCAAATTCAGGACACAGTTTGGAATGAAAGGATCACAGCCCTGGCTACAAGTCTCGAAATTTCAGTCTGATTTAGGCCACACGGAGCTAACTTAACGAGCTAAATCTTTGAAAAAGAACCTAAATGGAGATTCAAATTTTAGAGGATCCCACGATTGCCGGAAGCTGTGAGATGCTGCTTCTCAAAAACATCAAATTCTCAACACAGTCTTAATGAAAGGATCACATCCCTAACTACAAGTCGCGAAATTTCAGTCTGATTGAGGCCACACGGAGCTAACTTAACGAGCTACAACTTTGAAAAAGAACCTAAATGGAGATTTGACTTTTAGGAGGGTCCCGCGATTACCGGAAGCTGTGTCATGCTGCTGCTCGAAAACATCAAATTCTTGACACAGTCTGGAATGAAAGGATCACAGCCCTGGCTACAAGTCGCGGAATTTCAGTCTGATTGAGGCCACGCGGAGCTAACCTAACGAGCTACAAGTTTGAAAAAGATTCTAAATGGAGATTTGACTTTTAGGAGGGTCCCGCGATTGCCGGAAGCTGTGAGATGCTGCTGCTCGAAAACATCAAATTCTCGACACAGTCTTAATGAAAGGATCACAGCCCTAGCTACAAGTCGCAAAATTTCAGTCTTATTGAGGCCACACGGAGCTAACATAACGAGCTACAACTTTGAAAAAGAACCTAAATGGAGATTTGACTTTTAGGAGGGTCCCGCGATTACCGGAAGCTGTGTCATGCTGCTGCTCGAAAACATCAAATTCTCGACACAGTCTGGAATGAAAGGATCACAGCCCTGGCTATAAGTCGCGAAATTTCAGTCTGATTGAGGCCACGCGGAGCTAACCTAACGAGCTACAAGTTTGAAAAAGAACCTAAATGGAGATTCGACTTTTAGGTGGGTCCCGCGATTACCGGAAGCTGTGTCATGCTGCTGCTCGAAAACATCAAATTCTCGACACAGTCTGGAATGAAAGGATCACAGCCCTGGCTATAAGTCGCGAAATTTCAGTCTGATTGAGGCCACGCGGAGCTAACCTAACGAGCTACAAGTTTGAAAAAGAACCTAAATGGAGATTCGACTTTTAGGTGGGTCCCGCGATTGCTTGAAGCTGTGACATGCTGCTGTTCGAAAACTTCAAATTCAGGACACAGTTTGGAATGAAAGGATCACAGCCCTGGCTACAAGTCGCGAAATTTCAGTCTGATTTAGGCCACACGGAGCTAACTTAACGAGCTAAATCTTTGAAAAAGAACCTAAATGGAGATTCAAATTTAAGAGGATCCCACGATTGCCGGAAGCTGTGAGATGCTGCTGCTCGAAAACATCAAATTCTCGACACAGTCTGGAATGAAAGGATCACAGCCCTGGCTACAAGTCGCGATATTTCAGCCTTATTGAGGCCACACGGAGCTAACTTAACGAGCTACAACTTTGAAAAAGAACCTAAATGGAGATTTGACTTTTAGGAGGGTCCCGCGATTACCGGAAGCTGTGTCATGCTGCTGCTCGAAAACATCAAATTCTCGACACAGTCTGGAATGAAAGGATCACAGCCCTGGCTATAAGTCGCGAAATTTCAGTCTGATTGAGGCCACGCGGAGCTAACCTAACGAGCTACATGTTTGAAAAAGAACCTAAATGGAGATTCGACTTTTAGGTGGGTCCCGCGATTGCTTGAAGCTGTGACATGCTGCTGTTCGAAAACTTCAAATTCAGGACACAGTTTGGAATGAAAGGATCACAGCCCTGGCTACAAGTCGCGAAATTTCAGTCTGATTTAGGCCACACGGAGCTAACTTAACGAGCTAAATCTTTGAAAAAGAACCTAAATGGAGATTCAAATTTAAGAGGATCCTACGATTGCCGGAAGCTGTGAGATGCTGCTTCTCAAAAACATCAAATTCTCGATACAGTCTGGAATGAAAGGATCACAACCCTGGCTACAAGTCGCGATATTTCAGCCTGATTGAGACCACACGGAGCTAACTTAACGAGCTACAACTTTGAAAAAGAACCTAAATGGAGATTTTACTTTTAGGAGGGTCCCGCGATTACCGGAAGCTGTGTCATGCTGCTGCTCGAAAACATCAAATTCTCGACACAGTCTGGAATGAAAGGATCACAGCCCTGGCTATAAGTCGCGAAATTTCAGTCTGATTGAGGCCACGCGGAGCTAACCTAACGAGCTACAAGTTTGAAAAAGAACCTAAATGGAGATTCGACTTTTAGGTGGGTCCCGCGATTGCTTGAAGCTGTGACATGCTGCTGTTCGAAAACTTCAAATTCAGGACACAATTTGGAATGAAAGGATCACAGCCCTGGCTACAAGTCGCGAAATTTCAGTCTGATTGAGTCCACACGGAGCTAACTTAACGAGCAAAATCTTTGAAAAAGAACCAAAATGGAGATTCGAATTTAGGAGGGTCCCGCGATTGCCGGAAGCTGTTAGATGCTGCTGCTCGAAAACATCAAATTCTCAACACAGTCTTAATGAAAGGATCACATCCCTAACTACAAGTCGCGAAATTTCAGTCTGATTGAGGCCACACGGAGCTAACTTAACGAGCAACAACTTTGAAAAAGAACCTAAATGGAGATTTGACTTTTAGGAGGGTCCCGCGATTACCGGAAGCTGTGTCATGCTGCTGCTCGAAAACATCAAATTCTTGACACAGTCTGGAATGAAAGGATCACAGCCCTGGCTACAAGTCGCGGAATTTCAGTCTGATTGAGGCCACGCGGAGCTAACCTAACGAGCTACAAGTTTGAAAAAGAACCTAAATGGAGATTCGACTTTTAGGCGGGTCCCGCGATTGCTTGAAGCTGTGACATGCTGCTGTTCGAAAACTTCAAATTCAGGACACAGTTTGGAATGAAAGGATCACAGCCCTGGCTACAAGTCGCAAAATTTCAGTCTGATTGAGGCCACACGGAGCTAACTTAACGAGCTAAATCTTTGAAAAAGAACCTAAATGGAGATTCAAATTTAAGAGGGTCCCACGATTGCGGAAGCTGTGAGATGCTGCTTCTCAAAAACAGCAAATTCTCGACACAGTCTGGAATGAAAGGATCACAGCCCTGGCTACAAGTCGCGAAATTTCAGTCTGATTGAGGCCACACGGAGCTAACTTAACGAGCTACAACTTTGAAAAAGATTCTAAATGGAGATTTGACTTTTAGGAGGGTCCCGCGATTGCCGGAAGCTGTGAGATGCTGCTGCTCGAAAACATCAAATTC
This sequence comes from Lotus japonicus, assembly GCF_012489685.1. Lineage (NCBI taxonomy): Eukaryota > Viridiplantae > Streptophyta > Magnoliopsida > Fabales > Fabaceae > Lotus > Lotus japonicus. The sequence goes on along the minus strand of NC_080042.1, from coordinate 83,561,065 downwards.
TCAACAAAGTCTTAATGAAAGGATCACAACCCTAGCTACAAGTCGCGAAATTTCAGTCTTATTGAGGCCACACGGAGCTAACTTAACGAGCTACAACTTAGAAAAAGAACCTAAATGGAGATTTGACTTTTAGGAGGGTCCCGCGATTACCGGAAGCTGTGTCATGCTGCTGCTCGAAAACATCAAATTCTCGACACAGTCTGGAATGAAAGGATCACAGCCCTGGCTATAAGTCGCGAAATTTCAGTCTGATTGAGGCCACGCGGAGCTAACCTAACGAGCTACAAGTTTGAAAAAGAACCTAAATGGAGATTCGACTTTTAGGTGGGTCCCGCGATTGCTTGAAGCTGTGACATGCTGCTGTTCGAAAACTTCAAATTCAGGACACAGTTTGGAATGAAAGGATCACAGCCCTGGCTACAAGTCTCGAAATTTCAGTCTGATTTAGGCCACACGGAGCTAACTTAACGAGCTAAATCTTTGAAAAAGAACCTAAATGGAGATTCAAATTTTAGAGGATCCCACGATTGCCGGAAGCTGTGAGATGCTGCTTCTCAAAAACATCAAATTCTCAACACAGTCTTAATGAAAGGATCACATCCCTAACTACAAGTCGCGAAATTTCAGTCTGATTGAGGCCACACGGAGCTAACTTAACGAGCTACAACTTTGAAAAAGAACCTAAATGGAGATTTGACTTTTAGGAGGGTCCCGCGATTACCGGAAGCTGTGTCATGCTGCTGCTCGAAAACATCAAATTCTTGACACAGTCTGGAATGAAAGGATCACAGCCCTGGCTACAAGTCGCGGAATTTCAGTCTGATTGAGGCCACGCGGAGCTAACCTAACGAGCTACAAGTTTGAAAAAGAACCTAAATGGAGATTCGACTTTTAGGCGGGTCCCGCGATTGCTTGAAGCTGTGACATGCTGCTGTTCGAAAACTTCAAATTCAGGACACAGTTTGGAATGAAAGGATCACAGCCCTGGCTACAAGTCGCAAAATTTCAGTCTGATTGAGGCCACACGGAGCTAACTTAACGAGCTAAATCTTTGAAAAAGAACCTAAATGGAGATTCAAATTTAAGAGGGTCCCACGATTGCGGAAGCTGTGAGATGCTGCTTCTCAAAAACAGCAAATTCTCGACACAGTCTGGAATGAAAGGATCACAGCCCTGGCTACAAGTCGCGAAATTTCAGTCTGATTGAGGCCACACGGAGCTAACTTAACGAGCTACAACTTTGAAAAAGATTCTAAATGGAGATTTGACTTTTAGGAGGGTCCCGCGATTGCCGGAAGCTGTGAGATGCTGCTGCTCGAAAACATCAAATTCTCAACAAAGTCTTAATGAAAGGATCACAACCCTAGCTACAAGTCGCGAAATTTCAGTCTTATTGAGGCCACACGGAGCTAACTTAACGAGCTACAACTTAGAAAAAGAACCTAAATGGAGATTTGACTTTTAGGAGGGTCCCGCGATTACCGGAAGCTGTGTCATGCTGCTGCTCGAAAACATCAAATTCTCGACACAGTCTGGAATGAAAGGATCACAGCCCTGGCTATAAGTCGCGAAATTTCAGTCTGATTGAGGCCACGCGGAGCTAACCTAACGAGCTACAAGTTTGAAAAAGAACCTAAATGGAGATTCGACTTTTAGGTGGGTCCCGCGATTGCTTGAAGCTGTGACATGCTGCTGTTCGAAAACTTCAAATTCAGGACACAGTTTGGAATGAAAGGATCACAGCCCTGGCTACAAGTCTCGAAATTTCAGTCTGATTTAGGCCACACGGAGCTAACTTAACGAGCTAAATCTTTGAAAAAGAACCTAAATGGAGATTCAAATTTTAGAGGATCCCACGATTGCCGGAAGCTGTGAGATGCTGCTTCTCAAAAACATCAAATTCTCAACACAGTCTTAATGAAAGGATCACATCCCTAACTACAAGTCGCGAAATTTCAGTCTGATTGAGGCCACACGGAGCTAACTTAACGAGCTACAACTTTGAAAAAGAACCTAAATGGAGATTTGACTTTTAGGAGGGTCCCGCGATTACCGGAAGCTGTGTCATGCTGCTGCTCGAAAACATCAAATTCTTGACACAGTCTGGAATGAAAGGATCACAGCCCTGGCTACAAGTCGGGAATTTCAGTCTGATTGAGGCCACGCGGAGCTAACCTAACGAGCTACAAGTTTGAAAAGAACCTAAATGGAGATTCGACTTTTAGGCGGGTCCCGCGATTGCTTGAAGCTGTGACATGCTGCTGTTCGAAAACTTCAAATTCAGGACACAGTTTGGAATGAAAGGATCACAGCCCTGGCTACAAGTCGCAAAATTTCAGTCTGATTGAGGCCACACGGAGCTAACTTAACGAGCTAAATCTTTGAAAAAGAACCTAAATGGAGATTCAAATTTAAGAGGGTCCCACGATTGCGGAAGCTGTGAGATGCTGCTTCTCAAAAACAGCAAATTCTCGACACAGTCTGGAATGAAAGGATCACAGCCCTGGCTACAAGTCGCGAAATTTCAGTCTGATTGAGGCCACACGGAGCTAACTTAACGAGCTACAACTTTGAAAAAGATTCTAAATGGAGATTTGACTTTTAGGAGGGTCCCGCGATTGCCGGAAGCTGTGAGATGCTGCTGCTCGAAAACATCAAATTCTCAACAAAGTCTTAATGAAAGGATCACAACCCTAGCTACAAGTCGCGAAATTTCAGTCTTATTGAGGCCACACGGAGCTAACTTAACGAGCTACAACTTAGAAAAAGAACCTAAATGGAGATTTGACTTTTAGGAGGGTCCCGCGATTACCGGAAGCTGTGTCATGCTGCTGCTCGAAAACATCAAATTCTCGACACAGTCTGGAATGAAAGGATCACAGCCCTGGCTATAAGTCGCGAAATTTCAGTCTGATTGAGGCCACGCGGAGCTAACCTAACGAGCTACAAGTTTGAAAAAGAACCTAAATGGAGATTCGACTTTTAGGTGGGTCCCGCGATTGCTTGAAGCTGTGACATGCTGCTGTTCGAAAACTTCAAATTCAGGACACAGTTTGGAATGAAAGGATCACAGCCCTGGCTACAAGTCTCGAAATTTCAGTCTGATTTAGGCCACACGGAGCTAACTTAACGAGCTAAATCTTTGAAAAAGAACCTAAATGGAGATTCAAATTTTAGAGGATCCCACGATTGCCGGAAGCTGTGAGATGCTGCTTCTCAAAAACATCAAATTCTCAACACAGTCTTAATGAAAGGATCACATCCCTAACTACAAGTCGCGAAATTTCAGTCTGATTGAGGCCACACGGAGCTAACTTAACGAGCTACAACTTTGAAAAAGAACCTAAATGGAGATTTGACTTTTAGGAGGGTCCCGCGATTACCGGAAGCTGTGTCATGCTGCTGCTCGAAAACATCAAATTCTTGACACAGTCTGGAATGAAAGGATCACAGCCCTGGCTACAAGTCGTGGAATTTCAGTCTGATTGAGGCCACGCGGAGCTAACCTAACGAGCTACAAGTTTGAAAAAGAACCTAAATGGAGATTCGACTTTTAGGCGGGTCCCGCGATTGCTTGAAGCTGTGACATGCTGCTGTTCGAAAACTTCAAATTCAGGACACAGTTTGGAATGAAAGGATCACAGCCCTGGCTACAAGTCGCAAAATTTCAGTCTGATTGAGGCCACACGGAGCTAACTTAACGAGCTAAATCTTTGAAAAAGAACCTAAATGGAGATTCAAATTTAAGAGGGTCCCACGATTGCGGAAGCTGTGAGATGCTGCTTCTCAAAAACAGCAAATTCTCGACACAGTCTGGAATGAAAGGATCACAGCCCTGGCTACAAGTCGCGAAATTTCAGTCTGATTGAGGCCACACGGAGCTAACTTAACGAGCTACAACTTTGAAAAAGATTCTAAATGGAGATTTGACTTTTAGGAGGGTCCCGCGATTGCCGGAAGCTGTGAGATGCTGCTGCTCGAAAACATCAAATTCTCAACAAAGTCTTAATGAAAGGATCACAACCCTAGCTACAAGTCGCGAAATTTCAGTCTTATTGAGGCCACACGGAGCTAACTTAACGAGCTACAACTTAGAAAAAGAACCTAAATGGAGATTTGACTTTTAGGAGGGTCCCGCGATTACCGGAAGCTGTGTCATGCTGCTGCTCGAAAACATCAAATTCTCGACACAGTCTGGAATGAAAGGATCACAGCCCTGGCTATAAGTCGCGAAATTTCAGTCTGATTGAGGCCACGCGGAGCTAACCTAACGAGCTACAAGTTTGAAAAAGAACCTAAATGGAGATTCGACTTTTAGGTGGGTCCCGCGATTGCTTGAAGCTGTGACATGCTGCTGTTCGAAAACTTCAAATTCAGGACACAGTTTGGAATGAAAGGATCACAGCCCTGGCTACAAGTCTCGAAATTTCAGTCTGATTTAGGCCACACGGAGCTAACTTAACGAGCTAAATCTTTGAAAAAGAACCTAAATGGAGATTCAAATTTTAGAGGATCCCACGATTGCCGGAAGCTGTGAGATGCTGCTTCTCAAAAACATCAAATTCTCAACACAGTCTTAATGAAAGGATCACATCCCTAACTACAAGTCGCGAAATTTCAGTCTGATTGAGGCCACACGGAGCTAACTTAACGAGCTACAACTTTGAAAAAGAACCTAAATGGAGATTTGACTTTTAGGAGGGTCCCGCGATTACCGGAAGCTGTGTCATGCTGCTGCTCGAAAACATCAAATTCTTGACACAGTCTGGAATGAAAGGATCACAGCCCTGGCTACAAGTCGCGGAATTTCAGTCTGATTGAGGCCACGCGGAGCTAACCTAACGAGCTACAAGTTTGAAAAAGAACCTAAATGGAGATTCGACTTTTAGGCGGGTCCCGCGATTGCTTGAAGCTGTGACATGCTGCTGTTCGAAAACTTCAAATTCAGGACACAGTTTGGAATGAAAGGATCACAGCCCTGGCTACAAGTCGCAAAATTTCAGTCTGATTGAGGCCACACGGAGCTAACTTAACGAGCTAAATCTTTGAAAAAGAACCTAAATGGAGATTCAAATTTAAGAGGGTCCCACGATTGCGGAAGCTGTGAGATGCTGCTTCTCAAAAACAGCAAATTCTCGACACAGTCTGGAATGAAAGGATCACAGCCCTGGCTACAAGTCGCGAAATTTCAGTCTGATTGAGGCCACACGGAGCTAACTTAACGAGCTACAACTTTGAAAAAGATTCTAAATGGAGATTTGACTTTTAGGAGGGTCCCCGATTGCCGGAAGCTGTGAGATGCTGCTGCTCGAAAACATCAAATTCTCAACAAAGTCTTAATGAAAGGATCACAACCCTAGCTACAAGTCGCGAAATTTCAGTCTTATTGAGGCCACACGGAGCTAACTTAACGAGCTACAACTTAGAAAAAGAACCTAAATGGAGATTTGACTTTTAGGAGGGTCCCGCGATTACCGGAAGCTGTGTCATGCTGCTGCTCGAAAACATCAAATTCTCGACACAGTCTGGAATGAAAGGATCACAGCCCTGGCTATAAGTCGCGAAATTTCAGTCTGATTGAGGCCACGCGGAGCTAACCTAACGAGCTACAAGTTTGAAAAAGAACCTAAATGGAGATTCGACTTTTAGGTGGGTCCCGCGATTGCTTGAAGCTGTGACATGCTGCTGTTCGAAAACTTCAAATTCAGGACACAGTTTGGAATGAAAGGATCACAGCCCTGGCTACAAGTCGCGAAATTTCAGTCTGATTTAGGCCACACGGAGCTAACTTAACGAGCTAAATCTTTGAAAAAGAACCTAAATGGAGATTCAAATTTAAGAGGATCCCACGATTGCCGGAAGCTGTGAGATGCTGCTGCTCGAAAACATCAAATTCTCGACACAGTCTGGTATGAAAGGATCACAGCCCTGGCTACAAGTCGCGATATTTCAGCCTTATTGAGGCCACACGGAGCTAACTTAACGAGCTACAACTTTGAAAAAGAACCTAAATGGAGATTTGACTTTTAGGAGGGTCCCGCGATTACCGGAAGCTGTGTCATGCTGCTGCTCGAAAACATCAAATTCTCGACACAGTCTGGAATGAAAGGATCACAGCCCTGGCTATAAGTCGCGAAATTTCAGTCTGATTGAGGCCACGCGGAGCTAACCTAACGAGCTACAAGTTTGAAAAAGAACCTAAATGGAGATTCGACTTTTAGGTGGGTCCCGCGATTGCTTGAAGCTGTGACATGCTGCTGTTCGAAAACTTCAAATTCAGGACACAGTTTGGAATGAAAGGATCACAGCCCTGGCTACAACTCGCGAAATTTCAGTCTGATTTAGGCCACACGGAGCTAACTTAACGAGCTAAATCTTTGAAAAAGAACCTAAATGGAGATTCAAATTTAAGAGGATCCTACGATTGCCGGAAGCTGTGAGATGCTGCTTCTCAAAACATCAAATTCTCGATACAGTCTGGAATGAAAGGATCACAGCCCTGGCTACAAGTCGCGATATTTCAGCCTGATTGAGACCACACGGAGCTAACTTAACGAGCTACAACTTTGAAAAAGAACCTAAATGGAGATTTGACTTTTAGGAGGGTCCCGCGATTACCGGAAGCTGTGTCATGCTGCTGCTCGAAAACATCAAATTCTCGACACAGTCTGGAATGAAAGGATCACAGCCCTGGCTATAAGTCGCGAAATTTCAGTCTGATTGAGGCCACGCGGAGCTAACCTAACGAGCTACAAGTTTGAAAAAGAACCTAAATGGAGATTCGACTTTTAGGTGGGTCCCGCGATTGCTTGAAGCTGTGACATGCTGCTGTTCGAAAACTTCAAATTCAGGACACAATTTGGAATGAAAGGATCACAGCCCTGGCTACAAGTCGCGAAATTTCAGTCTGATTGAGTCCACACGGAGCTAACTTAACGAGCTAAATCTTTGAAAAAGAACCAAAATGGAGATTCGAATTTAGGAGGGTCCCGCGATTGCCGGAAGCTGTGAGATGCTGCTGCTCGAAAACATCAAATTCTCAACACAGTCTTAATGAAAGGATCACATCCCTAACTACAAGTCGCGAAATTTCAGTCTGATTGAGGCCACACGGAGCTAACTTAACGAGCAACAACTTTGAAAAAGAACCTAAATGGAGATTTGACTTTTAGGAGGGTCCCGCGATTACCGGAAGCTGTGTCATGCTGCTGCTCGAAAACATCAAATTCTTGACACAGTCTGGAATGAAAGGATCACAGCCCTGGCTACAAGTCGCGGAATTTCAGTCTGATTGAGGCCACGCGGAGCTAACCTAACGAGCTACAAGTTTGAAAAAGAACCTAAATGGAGATTCGACTTTTAGGCGGGTCCCGCGATTGCTTGAAGCTGTGACATGCTGCTGTTCGAAAACTTCAAATTCAGGACACAGTTTGGAATGAAAGGATCACAGCCCTGGCTACAAGTCGCAAAATTTCAGTCTGATTGAGGCCACACGGAGCTAACTTAACGAGCTAAATCTTTGAAAAAGAACCTAAATGGAGATTCAAATTTAAGAGGGTCCCACGATTGCGGAAGCTGTGAGATGCTGCTTCTCAAAAACATCAAATTCTCGACACAGTCTGGAATGAAAGGATCACAGCCCTGGCTACAAGTCGCGATATTTCAGCCTGATTGAGGCCACACGGAGCTAACTTAACGAGCTAAAACTTTGAAAAAGAACCTAAATGGAGATTTGACTTTTAGGAGGGTCCCGCGATTACCGGAAGCTGTGTCATGCTGCTGCTCGAAAACATCAAATTCTCGACACAGTCTGGAATGAAAGGATCACAGCCCTGGCTATAAGTCGCGAAATTTCAGTCTGATTTAGGCCACGCGGAGCTAACCTAACGAGCTACAAGTTTGAAAAAGAACCTAAATGGAGATTCGACTTTTAGGCGGGTCCCGTGATTGCTTGAAGCTGTGACATGCTGCTGTTCGAAAACTTCAAATTCAGGACACAGTTTGGAATGAAAGGATCACAGCCCTGGCTACAAGTGGCGAAATTTCAGTCTGATTGAGGCCACACGGAGCTAACTTAACGAGCTAAATCTTTGAAAAAGAACCTAAATGGAGATACAAATTTAAGAGGCTCCCACGATTGCCGGAAGCTGTGAGATGCTGCTTCTCAAAAACAGCAAATTCTCGACACAGTCTGGAATGAAAGGATCACAGCCCTGGATACAAGTCGTGAAATTTCAGTTTGATTGAGGCCACACGGAGCTAACTTAACGAGCTACAACTTTGAAAAAGATTCTAAATGGAGATTTGACTTTTAGGAGGGTCCCGCGATTGCCGGAAGCTGTGAGATGCTGCTGCTCGAAAACATCAAATTCTCGACACAGTCTTAATGAAAGGATCACAGCCCTAGCTACAAGTCGCAAAATTTCAGTCTTATTGAGGCCACACGGAGCTAACATAATGAGCTACAACTTTGAAAAAGAACCTAAATGGAGATTTGACTTTTAGGAGGGTCCCGCGATTACCGGAAGCTGTGTCATGCTGCTGCTCGAAAACATCAAATTCTCGACACAGTCTGGAATGAAAGGATCACAGCCCTGGCTATAAGTCGCGAAATTTCAGTCTGATTGAGGCCACGCGGAGCTAACCTAACGAGCTACAAGTTTGAAAAAGAACCTAAATGGAGATTCGACTTTTAGGTGGGTCCCGCGATTGCTTGAAGCTGTGACATGCTGCTGTTCGAAAACTTCAAATTCAGGACACAGTTTGGAATGAAAGGATCACAGCCCTGGCTACAAGTCGCGAAATTTCAGTCTGATTTAGGCCACACGGAGCTAACTTAACGAGCTAAATCTTTGAAAAAGAACCTAAATGGAGATTCAAATTTAAGAGGATCCCACGATTGCCGGAAGCTGTGAGATGCTGCTGCTCGAAAACATCAAATTCTCGACACAGTCTGGAATGAAAGGATCACAGCCCTGGCTACAAGTCGCGATATTTCAGCCTTATTGAGGCCACACGGAGCTAACTTAACGAGCTACAACTTTGAAAAAGAACCTAAATGGAGATTTGACTTTTAGGAGGGTCCCGCGATTACCGGAAGCTGTGTCATGCTGCTGCTCGAAAACATCAAATTCTCGACACAGTCTGGAATGAAAGGATCACAGCCCTGGCTATAAGTCGCGAAATTTCAGTCTGATTGAGGCCACGCGGAGCTAACCTAACGAGCTACATGTTTGAAAAAGAACCTAAATGGAGATTCGACTTTTAGGTGGGTCCCGCGATTGCTTGAAGCTGTGACATGCTGCTGTTCGAAAACTTCAAATTCAGGACACAGTTTGGAATGAAAGGATCACAGCCCTGGCTACAAGTCGCGAAATTTCAGTCTGATTTAGGCCACACGGAGCTAACTTAACGAGCTAAATCTTTGAAAAAGAACCTAAATGGAGATTCAAATTTAAGAGGATCCTACGATTGCCGGAAGCTGTGAGATGCTGCTTCTCAAAAACATCAAATTCTCGATACAGTCTGGAATGAAAGGATCACAACCCTGGCTACAAGTCGCGATATTTCAGCCTGATTGAGACCACACGGAGCTAACTTAACGAGCTACAACTTTGAAAAAGAACCTAAATGGAGATTTGACTTTTAGGAGGGTCCCGCGATTACCGGAAGCTGTGTCATGCTGCTGCTCGAAAACATCAAATTCTCGACACAGTCTGGAATGAAAGGATCACAGCCCTGGCTATAAGTCGCGAAATTTCAGTCTGATTGAGGCCACGCGGAGCTAACCTAACGAGCTACAAGTTTGAAAAAGAACCTAAATGGAGATTCGACTTTTAGGTGGGTCCCGCGATTGCTTGAAGCTGTGACATGCTGCTGTTCGAAAACTTCAAATTCAGGACACAATTTGGAATGAAAGGATCACAGCCCTGGCTACAAGTCGCGAAATTTCAGTCTGATTGAGTCCACACGGAGCTAACTTAACGAGCTAAATCTTTGAAAAAGAACCAAAATGGAGATTCGAATTTAGGAGGGTCCCGCGATTGCCGGAAGCTGTTAGATGCTGCTGCTCGAAAACATCAAATTCTCAACACAGTCTTAATGAAAGGATCACATCCCTAACTACAAGTCGCGAAATTTCAGTCTGATTGAGGCCACACGGAGCTAACTTAACGAGCAACAACTTTGAAAAAGAACCTAAATGGAGATTTGACTTTTAGGAGGGTCCCGCGATTACCGGAAGCTGTGTCATGCTGCTGCTCGAAAACATCAAATTCTTGACACAGTCTGGAATGAAAGGATCACAGCCCTGGCTACAAGTCGCGGAATTTCAGTCTGATTGAGGCCACGCGGAGCTAACCTAACGAGCTACAAGTTTGAAAAAGAACCTAAATGGAGATTCGACTTTTAGGCGGGTCCCGCGATTGCTTGAAGCTGTGACATGCTGCTGTTCGAAAACTTCAAATTCAGGACACAGTTTGGAATGAAAGGATCACAGCCCTGGCTACAAGTCGCAAAATTTCAGTCTGATTGAGGCCACACGGAGCTAACTTAACGAGCTAAATCTTTGAAAAAGAACCTAAATGGAGATTCAAATTTAAGAGGGTCCCACGATTGCGGAAGCTGTGAGATGCTGCTTCTCAAAAACAGCAAATTCTCGACACAGTCTGGAATGAAAGGATCACAGCCCTGGCTACAAGTCGCGAAATTTCAGTCTGATTGAGGCCACACGGAGCTAACTTAACGAGCTACAACTTTGAAAAAGATTCTAAATGGAGATTTGACTTTTAGGAGGGTCCCGCGATTGCCGGAAGCTGTGAGATGCTGCTGCTCGAAAACATCAAATTCTCAACAAAGTCTTAATGAAAGGATCACAACCCTAGCTACAAGTCGCGAAATTTCAGTCTTATTGAGGCCACACGGAGCTAACTTAACGAGCTACAACTTAGAAAAAGAACCTAAATGGAGATTTGACTTTTAGGAGGGTCCCGCGATTACCGGAAGCTGTGTCATGCTGCTGCTCGAAAACATCAAATTCTCGACACAGTCTGGAATGAAAGGATCACAGCCCTGGCTATAAGTCGCGAAATTTCAGTCTGATTGAGGCCGCGGAGCTAACCTAACGAGCTACAAGTTTGAAAAAGAACCTAAATGGAGATTCGACTTTTAGGTGGGTCCCGCGATTGCTTGAAGCTGTGACATGCTGCTGTTCGAAAACTTCAAATTCAGGACACAGTTTGGAATGAAAGGATCACAGCCCTGGCTACAAGTCTCGAAATTTCAGTCTGATTTAGGCCACACGGAGCTAACTTAACGAGCTAAATCTTTGAAAAAGAACCTAAATGGAGATTCAAATTTTAGAGGATCCCACGATTGCCGGAAGCTGTGAGATGCTGCTTCTCAAAAACATCAAATTCTCAACACAGTCTTAATGAAAGGATCACATCCCTAACTACAAGTCGCGAAATTTCAGTCTGATTGAGGCCACACGGAGCTAACTTAACGAGCTACAACTTTGAAAAAGAACCTAAATGGAGATTTGACTTTTAGGAGGGTCCCGCGATTACCGGAAGCTGTGTCATGCTGCTGCTCGAAAACATCAAATTCTTGACACAGTCTGGAATGAAAGGATCACAGCCCTGGCTACAAGTCGCGGAATTTCAGTCTGATTGAGGCCACGCGGAGCTAACCTAACGAGCTACAAGTTTGAAAAAGAACCTAAATGGAGATTCGACTTTTAGGTGGGTCCCGCGATTGCTTGAAGCTGTGACATGCTGCTGTTCGAAAACTTCAAATTCAGGACACAGTTTGGAATGAAAGGATCACAGCCCTGGCTACAAGTCTCGAAATTTCAGTCTGATTTAGGCCACACGGAGCTAACTTAACGAGCTAAATCTTTGAAAAAGAACCTAAATGGAGATTCAAATTTTAGAGGATCCCACGATTGCCGGAAGCTGTGAGATGCTGCTTCTCAAAAACATCAAATTCTCAACACAGTCTTAATGAAAGGATCACATCCCTAACTACAAGTCGCGAAATTTCAGTCTGATTGAGGCCACACGGAGCTAACTTAACGAGCTACAACTTTGAAAAAGAACCTAAATGGAGATTTGACTTTTAGGAGGGTCCCGCGATTACCGGAAGCTGTGTCATGCTGCTGCTCGAAAACATCAAATTCTCGACACAGTCTGGAATGAAAGGATCACAGCCCTGGCTATAAGTCGCGAAATTTCAGTCTGATTGAGGCCACGCGGAGCTAACCTAACGAGCTACATGTTTGAAAAAGAACCTAAATGGAGATTCGACTTTTAGGTGGGTCCCGCGATTGCTTGAAGCTGTGACATGCTGCTGTTCGAAAACTTCAAATTCAGGACACAGTTTGGAATGAAAGGATCACAGCCCTGGCTACAAGTCGCGAAATTTCAGTCTGATTTAGGCCACACGGAGCTAACTTAACGAGCTAAATCTTTGAAAAAGAACCTAAATGGAGATTCAAATTTAAGAGGATCCTACGATTGCCGGAAGCTGTGAGATGCTGCTTCTCAAAAACATCAAATTCTCGATACAGTCTGGAATGAAAGGATCACAACCCTGGCTACAAGTCGCGATATTTCAGCCTGATTGAGACCACACGGAGCTAACTTAACGAGCTACAACTTTGAAAAAGAACCTAAATGGAGATTTGACTTTTAGGAGGGTCCCGCGATTACCGGAAGCTGTGTCATGCTGCTGCTCGAAAACATCAAATTCTCGACACAGTCTGGAATGAAAGGATCACAGCCCTGGCTATAAGTCGCGAAATTTCAGTCTGATTGAGGCCACGCGGAGCTAACCTAACGAGCTACAAGTTTGAAAAAGAACCTAAATGGAGATTCGACTTTTAGGTGGGTCCCGCGATTGCTTGAAGCTGTGACATGCTGCTGTTCGAAAACTTCAAATTCAGGACACAATTTGGAATGAAAGGATCACAGCCCTGGCTACAAGTCGCGAAATTTCAGTCTGATTGAGTCCACACGGAGCTAACTTAACGAGCTAAATCTTTGAAAAAGAACCAAAATGGAGATTCGAATTTAGGAGGGTCCCGCGATTGCCGGAAGCTGTTAGATGCTGCTGCTCGAAAACATCAAATTCTCAACACAGTCTTAATGAAAGGATCACATCCCTAACTACAAGTCGCGAAATTTCAGTCTGATTGAGGCCACACGGAGCTAACTTAACGAGCAACAACTTTGAAAAAGAACCTAAATGGAGATTTGACTTTTAGGAGGGTCCCGCGATTACCGGAAGCTGTGTCATGCTGCTGCTCGAAAACATCAAATTCTTGACACAGTTTGGAATGAAAGGATCACAGCCCTGGCTACAAGTCGCGGAATTTCAGTCTGATTGAGGCCACGCGGAGCTAACCTAACGAGCTACAAGTTTGAAAAAGAACCTAAATGGAGATTCGACTTTTAGGCGGGTCCCGCGATTGCTTGAAGCTGTGACATGCTGCTGTTCGAAAACTTCAAATTCAGGACACAGTTTGGAATGAAAGGATCACAGCCCTGGCTACAAGTCGCAAAATTTCAGTCTGATTGAGGCCACACGGAGCTAACTTAACGAGCTAAATCTTTGAAAAAGAACCTAAATGGAGATTCAAATTTAAGAGGGTCCCACGATTGCGGAAGCTGTGAGATGCTGCTTCTCAAAAACAGCAAATTCTCGACACAGTCTGGAATGAAAGGATCACAGCCCTGGCTACAAGTCGCGAAATTTCAGTCTGATTGAGGCCACACGGAGCTAACTTAACGAGCTACAACTTTGAAAAAGATTCTAAATGGAGATTTGACTTTTAGGAGGGTCCCGCGATTGCCGGAAGCTGTGAGATGATGCTGCTCGAAAACATCAAATTCTCAACAAAGTCTTAATGAAAGGATCACAACCCTAGCTACAAGTCGCGAAATTTCAGTCTTATTGAGGCCACACGGAGCTAACTTAACGAGCTACAACTTAGAAAAAGAACCTAAATGGAGATTTGACTTTTAGGAGGGTCCCGCGATTACCGGAAGCTGTGTCATGCTGCTGCTCGAAAACATCAAATTCTCGACACAGTCTGGAATGAAAGGATCACAGCCCTGGCTATAAGTCGCGAAATTTCAGTCTGATTGAGGCCACGCGGAGCTAACCTAACGAGCTACAAGTTTGAAAAAGAACCTAAATGGAGATTCGACTTTTAGGTGGGTCCCGCGATTGCTTGAAGCTGTGACATGCTGCTGTTCGAAAACTTCAAATTCAGGACACAGTTTGGAATGAAAGGATCACAGCCCTGGCTACAAGTCTCGAAATTTCAGTCTGATTTAGGCCACACGGAGCTAACTTAACGAGCTAAATCTTTGAAAAAGAACCTAAATGGAGATTCAAATTTTAGAGGATCCCACGATTGCCGGAAGCTGTGAGATGCTGCTTCTCAAAAACATCAAATTCTCAACACAGTCTTAATGAAAGGATCACATCCCTAACTACAAGTCGCGAAATTTCAGTCTGATTGAGGCCACACGGAGCTAACTTAACGAGCTACAACTTTGAAAAAGAACCTAAATGGAGATTTGACTTTTAGGAGGGTCCCGCGATTACCGGAAGCTGTGTCATGCTGCTGCTCGAAAACATCAAATTCTCGACACAGTCTGGAATGAAAGGATCACAGCCCTGGCTATAAGTCGCGAAATTTCAGTCTGATTGAGGCCACGCGGAGCTAACCTAACGAGCTACAAGTTTGAAAAAGAACCTAAATGGAGATTCGACTTTTAGGTGGGTCCCGCGATTGCTTGAAGCTGTGACATGCTGCTGTTCGAAAACTTCAAATTCAGGACACAGTTTGGAATGAAAGGATCACAGCCCTGGCTACAAGTCTCGAAATTTCAGTCTGATTTAGGCCACACGGAGCTAACTTAACGAGCTAAATCTTTGAAAAAGAACCTAAATGGAGATTCAAATTTTAGAGGATCCCACGATTGCCGGAAGCTGTGAGATGCTGCTTCTCAAAAACATCAAATTCTCAACACAGTCTTAATGAAAGGATCACATCCCTAACTACAAGTCGCGAAATTTCAGTCTGATTGAGGCCACACGGAGCTAACTTAACGAGCTACAACTTTGAAAAAGAACCTAAATGGAGATTTGACTTTTAGGAGGGTCCCGCGATTACCGGAAGCTGTGTCATGCTGCTGCTCGAAAACATCAAATTCTTGACACAGTCTGGAATGAAAGGATCACAGCCCTGGCTACAAGTCGCGGAATTTCAGTCTGATTGAGGCCACGCGGAGCTAACCTAACGAGCTACAAGTTTGAAAAAGAACCTAAATGGAGATTCGACTTTTAGGCGGGTCCCGCGATTGCTTGAAGCTGTGACATGCTGCTGTTCGAAAACTTCAAATTCAGGACACAGTTTGGAATGAAAGGATCACAGCCCTGGCTACAAGTCGCAAAATTTCAGTCTGATTGAGGCCACACGGAGCTAACTTAACGAGCTAAATCTTTGAAAAAGAACCTAAATGGAGATTCAAATTTAAGAGGGTCCCACGATTGCGGAAGCTGTGAGATGCTGCTTCTCAAAAACAGCAAATTCTCGACACAGTCTGGAATGAAAGGATCACAGCCCTGGCTACAAGTCGCGAAATTTCAGTCTGATTGAGGCCACACGGAGCTAACTTAACGAGCTACAACTTTGAAAAAGATTCTAAATGGAGATTTGACTTTTAGGAGGGTCCCGCGATTGCCGGAAGCTGTGAGATGCTGCTGCTCGAAAACATCAAATTCTCAACAAAGTCTTAATGAAAGGATCACAACCCTAGCTACAAGTCGCGAAATTTCAGTCTTATTGAGGCCACACGGAGCTAACTTAACGAGCTACAACTTAGAAAAAGAACCTAAATGGAGATTTGACTTTTAGGAGGGTCCCGCGATTACCGGAAGCTGTGTCATGCTGCTGCTCGAAAACATCAAATTCTCGACACAGTCTGGAATGAAAGGATCACAGCCCTGGCTATAAGTCGCGAAATTTCAGTCTGATTGAGGCCACGCGGAGCTAACCTAACGAGCTACAAGTTTGAAAAAGAACCTAAATGGAGATTCGACTTTTAGGTGGGTCCCGCGATTGCTTGAAGCTGTGACATGCTGCTGTTCGAAAACTTCAAATTCAGGACACAGTCTGGAATGAAAGGATCACAGCCCTGGCTACAAGTCGCGATATTTCAGCCTGATTGAGGCCACACGGAGCTAACTTAACGAGCTACAACTTTGAAAAATAACCTAAATGGAGATTTGACTTTTAGGAGGGTCCCGCAATTACCGGAAGCTGTGTCATGCTGCTGCTCGAAAACATCAAATTCTCGACACAGTCTGGAATGAAAGGATCACAGCCCTGGCTATAAGTCGCGAAATTTCAGTCTGATTGAGGCCACGCGGAGCTAATCTAACGAGCTACAAGTTTGAAAAAGAACCTAAATGGAGATTCGACTTTTAGGTGGGTCCCGCGATTGCTTGAAGCTGTGACATGCTGCTGTTCGAAAACATCAAATTCTCGACACCGTCTGGAATGAAAGGATCACAGCCCTAGCTACAAGTCGCGGAATTTCAGTCTGATTGAGGCCACACGGAGCTAACTTAACGAGCTAAATCTTTGAAAAAGAACCTAAATGGAGATTCGAATTTAGGAGGGTCCCGCGATTGCCGGAAGCTGTGAGATGTTGCTGCTCGAAAACATCAAATTCTCAACACAGTCTTAATGAAAGGATCACATCCCTAACTACAAGTCGCGAACTTTCAGTCTGATTGAGGCCACACGGAGCTAACTTAACGAGCTACAACTTTGAAAAAGAACCTAAATGGAGATTTGACTTTTAGGAGGGTCCCGCGATTACCGGAAGCTGTGTCATGCTGCTGCTCGAAAACATCAAATTCTCGACACAGTCTGGAATGAAAGGATCACAGCCCTGGCTACAAGTCGCGGAATTTCAGTCTGATTGAGGCCACGCGGAGCTAACCTAACGAGCTACAAGTTTGAAAAAGAACCTAAATGGAGATTCGACTTTTAGGCGGGTCCCGCGATTGCTGGAAACTGTGACATGCTGCTGTTCGAAAACTTCAAATTCAGGACACAGTTTGGAATGAAAGGATCACAGCCCTGGCTACAAGTCGCAAAATTTCAGTCTGATTGAGGCCACATGGAGCTAACTTAACGAGCTAAATCTTTGAAAAAGAACCTAAATGGAGATTCAAATTTAAGAGGGTCCCACGATTGCGGAAGCTGTGAGATGCTGCTTCTCAAAAACAGCAAATTCTCGACACAGTCTGGAATGAAAGGATCACAGCCCTGGCTACAAGTCGCGAAATTTAAGTCTGATTGAGGCCACACGGAGCTAACTTAACGAGCTACAACTTTGAAAAAGATTCTAAATGGAGATTTGACTTTTAGGAGGGTCCCGCGATTGCCGGAAGCTGTGAGATGCTGCTGCTCGAAAACATCAAATTCTCAACAAAGTCTTAATGAAAGGATCACAACCCTAGCTACAAGTCGCGAAATTTCAGTCTTATTGAGGCCACACGGAGCTAACTTAACGAGCTACAACTTAGAAAAAGAACCTAAATGGAGATTTGACTTTTAGGAGGGTCCCGCGATTACCGGAAGCTGTGTCATGCTGCTGCTCGAAAACATCAAATTCTCGACACAGTCTGGAATGAAAGGATCACAGCCCTGGCTATAAGTCGCGAAATTTCAGTCTGATTGAGGCCACGCGGAGCTAACCTAACGAGCTACAAGTTTGAAAAAGAACCTAAATGGAGATTCGACTTTTAGGTGGGTCCCGCGATTGCTTGAAGCTGTGACATGCTGCTGTTCGAAAACTTCAAATTCAGGACACAGTTTGGAATGAAAGGATCACAGCCCTGGCTACAAGTCTCGAAATTTCAGTCTGATTTAGGCCACACGGAGCTAACTTAACGAGCTAAATCTTTGAAAAAGAACCTAAATGGAGATTCAAATTTTAGAGGATCCCACGATTGCCGGAAGCTGTGAGATGCTGCTTCTCAAAAACATCAAATTCTCGACACTGTCTGGAATGAAAGGATCACAGCCCTGGCTACAAGTCGCGATATTTCAGCCTGATTGAGGCCACACGGAGCTAACTTAACGAGCTACAACTTTGAAAAATAACCTAAATGGAGATTTGACTTTTAGGAGGGTCCCGCGATTACCGGAAGCTGTGTCATGCTGCTGCTCGAAAACATCAAATTCTCGACACAGTCTGGAATGAAAGGATCACAGCCCTGGCTATAAGTCGCGAAATTTCAGTCTGATTGAGGCCACGCGGAGCTAACCTAACGAGCTACAAGTTTGAAAAAGAACCTAAATGGAGATTCGACTTTTAGGTGGGTCCCGCGATTGCTTGAAGCTGTGACATGCTGCTGTTCGAAAACATCAAATTCTCGACACAGTCTGGAATGAAAGGATCACAGCCCTGGCTACAAGTCGCGGAATTTCAGTCTGATTGAGGCCACGTGGAGCTAACCTAACGAGCTACAAGTTTGAAAAAGAACCTAAATGGAGATTCGACTTTTAGGCGGGTCCCGCGATTGCTTGAAGCTGTGACATGCTGCTGTTCGAAAACTTCAAATTCAGGACACAGTTTGGAATGAAAGGATCACAGCCCTGGCCACAAGTCGCGAAATTTCAGTCTGATTGAGGCCACACGGAGCTAACTTAACGAGCTAAATCTTTGAAAAAGAACCTAAATGGCGATTCGAATTTAGGAGGGTCCCGCGATTGCCGGAAGCTGTGAGATGCTGCAGCTCGAAAACATCAAATTCTCGACATAGTCTTAATGAAAGGATTACAGCCCTAGCTACAAGCCGCAGAATTTCAGTCTTATTGAGGTCACACGGAGCTAACTTAATGAGCTACAACTTTGAAAAAGAACCTAAATGGAGATTTGACTTTTAGGAGGGTCCCGCGATTGCCAGAAGCTGTGACATGCTGCTGCTAAAAAACATCAAATTCTCGACACAGTCTGGAATGAAAGGATCACATCCCTGTTTACAAGTCGCGAAATTTAAGTCTGATTGAGGCCACACAGAGCTAACTGAACGAGCTACAACTTTGAAAAAGAACCTAAATGGAGATTCGAATTTAGGAGGGTCCCGCGATTGCCGGAAGCTGTGAGATGCTGCAGCTCGAAAACATCAAATTCTCGACATAGTCTTAATGAAAGGATCACAGCCCTAGCTACAAGCCGCAGAATTTCAGTCTGATTTAGGCCACACGGAGCTAACTTAACGAGCTAAATCTTTGAAAAAGAACCTAAATGGAGATTCAAATTTTAGAGGATCCCACGATTGCCGGAAGCTGTGAGATGCTGCTTCTCAAAAACATCAAATTCTCGACACAGTCTGGAATGAAAGGATCACAGCCCTGGCTACAAGTCGCGATATTTCAGCCTGATTGAGGCCACACGGAGCTAACTTAACGAGCTACAACTTTGAAAAATAACCTAAATGGAGATTTGACTTTTAGGAGGGTCCCGCGATTACCGGAAGCTGTGTCATGCTGCTGCTCGAAAACATCAAATTCTCGACACAGTCTGGAATGAAAGGATCACAGCCCTGGCTATAAGTCGCGAAATTTCAGTCTGATTGAGGCCACGCGGAGCTAACCTAACGAGCTACAAGTTTGAAAAAGAACCTAAATGGAGATTCGACTTTTAGGTGGGTCCCGCGATTGCTTGAAGCTGTGACATGCTGCTGTTCGAAAACATCAAATTCTCGACACAGACTGGAATGAAAGGATCACAGCCCTGGCTACAAGTCGTGGAATTTCAGTCTGATTGAGGCCACGCGGAGCTAACCTAACGAGCTACAAGTTTGAAAAAGAACCTAAATGGAGATTCGACTTTTAGGCGGGTCCCGCGATTGCTTGAAGCTGTGAAATGCTGCTGTTCGAAAACTTCAAATTCAGGACACAGTTTGGAATGAAAGGATCACAGCCCTGGCTACAAGTCGCGAAATTTCAGTCTGATTGAGGCCACACGGAGCTAACTTAACGAGCTAAATCTTTGAAAAAGAACCTAAATGGAGATTCGAATTTAGGAGGGTCCCGCGATTGCCGGAAGCTGTGAGATGTTGCAGCTCGAAAACATCAAATTCTCGACATAGTCTTAATGAAAGGATCACAGCCCTAGCGACAAGCCGCAGAATTTCAGTCTTATTGAGGCCACACGGAGCTAACTTAAAGAGCTACAACTTTGAAAAAGTACCTAAATGGAGATTTGACTTTTAGGAGGGTCCCGCGATTACCGGAAGCTGTGTCATGCTGCTGCTCGAAAACATCAAATTCTCGACACTGTCTGGAATGAAAGGATCATAGCCCTGGCTATTAGTCGCGAAATTTCAGTCTGATTGAGGCCACGCGGAGCTAACCTAACGAGCTACAAGTTTGAAAAAGAACCTAAATGGAGATTCGACTTTTAGGCGGGTCCCGCGATTGCTTGAAGCTGTGACATGCTGCTGTTCGAAAACTTCAAATTCAGGACACAGTTTGGAATGAAAGGATCACAGCCCTGGCTACAAGTCGCGAAATTTCAGTCTGATTGAGGCCACACGGAGCTAACTTAACGAGCTAAATCTTTGAAAAAGAACCTAAATGGAGATTCGAATTTAGGAGGGTCCCAAGATTGCCGGAAGCTGTGAGATGTTGCAGCTCGAAAACATCAAATTCTCGACATAGTCTTAATGAAAGGATCACAGCCCTAGCTACAAGCCGCAGAATTTCAGTCTTATTGAGGCCACACGGAGCTAACTTAATGAGCTACAACTTTGAAAAAGAACCTAACAGGAGATTTGACTTTTAGGAGGGTCCCGCGATTGCCGGAAGCTGTGACATGCTGCTGCTAAAAAACATCAAATTCTCGACACAGTCTGGAATGAAAGGATCACAACCCTGTTTACAAGCCGCGAAATTTAAGTCTGATTGAGGACACACAGAGCTAACTGAACGAGCTACAACTTTGAAAAAGAACCAAAATGGAGATTCGAATTTAGGACGGTCCCGCGATTGCCGGAAGCTGTGAGATGCTGCAGCTCGAAAACATCAAATTCTCGACATAGTCTTAATGAAAGGATCATAGCTCTGGCTACAAGCCGCAGAATTTCAGTCTTATTAAGGCCACACGGAGCTAACTTAAATAGCTACAACTTTGAAAAAGAACCTAAATGGAGATTTGACTTTTAGGAGGGTCCCGCGATTACCGGAAGCTGTGTCATGCTACTGCTCGAAAACATCAAATTCTCGACACAGTCTGGAATGAAAGGATCACAGCCCTGGCTACAAGTCGCGGAATTTCAGTCTGATTGAGGCCACGTGGAGCTAACCTAACGAGCTACAAGTTTGAAAAAGAACCTAAATGGAGATTCGACTTTTAGGCGGGTCCCGCGATTGCTTGAAGCTGTGACATGCTGCTGTTCGAAAACTTCAAATTCAGGACACAGTTTGGAATGAAAGGATCACAGCCCTGTCTACAAGTCGCAAAATTTCAGTCTGATTGAGGCCACACGGAGCTAACTTAACGAGCTAAATCTTTGAAAAAGAACCTAAATGGAGATTCAAATTTAAGAGGGTCCCACGATTGCGGAAGCTGTGAGATGCTGCTTCTCAAAAACAGCAAATTCTCGACACAGTCTGGAATGAAAGGATCACAGCCCTGGCTACAAGTCGCGAAATTTCAGTCTGATTGAGGCCACACGGAGCTAACTTAACGAGCTACAACTTTGAAAAAGATTCTAAATGGAGATTTGACTTTTAGGAGGGTCCCGCGATTGCCGGAAGCTGTGAGATGCTGCTGCTCGAAAACATCAAATTCTCAACAAAGTCTTAATGAAAGGATCACAGCCCTAGCTACAAGTCGCGAAATTTCAGTCCTATTGAGGCCACACGGAGCTAACTTAACGAGCTACAACTTTGAAAAAGAACCTAAATGGAGATTTGACTTTTAGGAGGGTCCCGCGATTACCGGAAGCTGTGTCATGCTGCTGCTCGAAAACATCAAATTCTCGACACAATCTGGAATGAAAGGATCACATCTCTGGCTACAAGTCGCGAAATTTCAGTCTGATTGAGGCCACACAGAGATTACTGATCGAGCTACAACATTTAAAAAGAACCTAAATGGTGATTCGAATTTAGGAGGGTCCCGCGATTGAGGGAAGCTGTGAGATGCTGCTGCTCGAAAACATCAAATTCTCAACACAGTCTTAATGAAAGGATCACAGCCCTAACTACAAGTCGCGAAATTTCAGTCTGATTGAGGCCACACGGAGCTAACTTAACGAGCTACAACTTTGAAAAAGAACCTAAATGGAAATTCGACTTTTAGGTGGGTCCCGCGATTGCTTGAAGCTGTGACATGCTGCTGTTCGAAAACATCAAATTCTCGACACAGACTGGAATGAAAGGATCACAGCCCTGGCTACAAGTCGTGGAATTTCAGTCTGATTGAGGCCACGCGGAGCTAACCTAACGAGCTACAAGTTTGAAAAAGAACCTAAATGGAGATTCGACTTTTAGGCGGGTCCCGCGATTGCTTGAAGCTGTGACATGCTGCTGTTCGAAAACTTCAAATTCAGGACCCAGTTTGGAATGAAAGGATCACAGCCCTGGCTACAAGTCGCGAAATTTCAGTCTGATTGAGGCCACACGGAGCTAACTTAACGAGCTAAATCTTTGAAAAAGAACCTAAATGGAGATTCGAATTTAGGAGGGTCCCGCGATTGCCGGAAGCTGTGAGATGCTGCAGCTCGAAAACATCAAATTCTCGACATAGTCTTCATGAAAGGATCACAGCCCTAGCTACAAGCCGCAGAATTTCAGTCTTATTGAGGCCACACGGAGCTAACTTAATGAGCTACAACTTTGAAAAAGAACCTAAATGGAGATTTGACTTTTAGGAGGGTCCCGCGATTGCCGGAAGCTGTGACATGCTGCTGCTAAAAAACATCAAATTCTCGACAGTCTGGAATGAAAGGATCACATCCCTGTTTACAAGTCGCGAAATTTAAGTCTGATTGAGGCCACACAGAGCTAACTGAACGAGCTACAACTTTGTAAAAGAACCTAAATGGAGATTCGAATTTAGGAGGGTCCCGCGACTGCCGGAAGCTGTGAGATGCTGCAGCTCGAAAACATCAAATTCTCGACATAGTCTTAATGAAAGGATCACAGCCCTAGCTACAAGCCGCAGAATTTCAGTCTTATTGAGGCCACACGGAGCTAACTTAACGAGCTACAACTTTGAAAAAGAACCTAAATGGAGATTTGACTTTTAGGAGGGTCCCGCGATTACCGGAAGCTGTGTCATGCTGCTGCTCGAAAACATCAAATTCTCGACACAATCTGGAATGAAAGGATCACATCACTGGCTACAAGTCGCGAAATTTCAGTCTGATTGAGGCCACACAGAGATAACTGATCGAGCTACAACTTTGAAAAAGAACCTAAATGGAGATTCGAATTTAGGAGGGTCCCGCGATTGAGGGAAGCTGGGAGATGCTGCTGCTCGAAAACATCAAATTCTCAACATAGTCTTAATGAAAGGATCACAGCCCTAACTACAAGTCGCGAAATTTCAGTCTGATTGAGGCCACACGGAGCTAACTTACCGAGCTACAACTTTGAAAAAGAACCTAAATGGGGATTTGACTTTTAGGAGGGTCCCGCGATTACCGGAAGCTGTGTCATGCTGCTGCTCGAAAACATCAAATTCTCGACACCGTCTGGAATGAAAGGATCACAGCCCTGGCTACAAGTCGCGAAATTTCAGTCTGATTGAGGCCACACGGAGCTAACTTAACGAGCTAAATCTTTGAAAAAGAACCTAAATGGAGATTCGAATTTAGGAGGGTCCCGCGATTGCCGGAAGCTGTGAGATGCTGCAGCTCGAAAACATCAAATTCTCGACATAGTCTTAATGAAAGATCACAGCCCTAGCTACAAGCGCGAATTTCAGTCTATTGAGGCCACACGGAGCTAACTTAACGAGCTACAACTTTGAAAAAGAACCTAAATGGAGATTTGACTTTTAGGAGGGTCCCGCGATTACCGGAAGCTGTGTCATGCTGCTGCTCGAAAACATCAAATTCTCGACACAGTCTGGAATGAAAGGATCACAGCCCTGGCTACAAGTCGCGAATTTCAGTCTGATTGAGGCCACGCGGAGCTAACCTAACGAGCTACAAGTTTGAAAAAGAACCTAAATGGAGATTCGACTTTTAGGCGGGTCCCGCGATTGCTTGAAGCTGTGACATGCTGCTGTTCGAAAACTTCAAATTCAGGACACAGTTTGGAATGAAAGGATCACAGCCTGGCTACAAGTCGCGAAATTTCAGTCTGATTGAGGCCACACGGAGCTAACTTAACGAGCTAAATCTTTGAAAAAGAACCTAAATGGAGATTCGAATTTAGGAGGGTCCCGCGATTGCCGGAAGCTGTGAGATGCTGCAGCTCGAAAACATCAAATTCTCGACATAGTCTTAATGAAAGGATCACAGCCCTAGCTACAAGCCGCAGAATTTCAGTCTTATTGAGGCCACACCGAGCAAACTTAATGAGCTACAACTTTGAAAAAGAACCTAAATGGAGATTTGACTTTTAGGAGGGTCTCGCGATTGCCGGAAGCTGTGACATGCTGCTGCTAAAAAACATCAAATTCTCGACACAGTCTGGAATGAAAGGATCACATCCCTGTTTACAAGTCGCGAAATTTAAGTCTGATTGAGGCCACACAGAGCTAACTGAACGAGCTACAACTTTGAAAAAGAACCTAAATGGAGATTCGAATTTAGGAGGGTCCCGCGATTGCCGGAAGCTGTGAGATGCTGCAGCTCGAAAACATCAAATTCTCGACATAGTCTTAATGAAAGGATCACAGCCCTAGCTACAAGCCGCAGAATTTCAGTCTTATTGAGGCCACACGGAGCTAACTTAACGAGCTACAACTTTGAAAAAGAACCTAAATGGAGATTTGACTTTTAGGAGGGTCCCGCGATTACCGGAAGCTGTGTCATGCTGCTGCTCGAAAACATCAAATTCTCGACACAATCTGGAATGAAAGGATCACATCACTGGCTACAAGTCGCGAAATTTCAGTCTGATTGAGGCCAACAGGGATCGAGCTACAACTTTGAAAAGAACCTAAATGGAGATTCGAATTTAGGAGGGTCCCGCGATTGAGGGAAGCTGGGAGATGCTGCTGCTCGAAAACATCAAATTCTCAACATAGTCTTAATGAAAGGATCACAGCCCTAACTACAAGTCGCGAAATTTCAGTCTGATTGAGGCCACACGGAGCTAACTTACCGAGCTACAACTTTGAAAAAGAACCTAAATGGAGATTTGACTTTTAGGAGGGTCCCGCGATTACCGGAAGCTGTGTCATGCTGCTGCTCGAAAACATCAAATTCTCGACACAGTCTGGAATGAAAGGATCACAGCCCTGGCTATTAGTCGCGAAATTTCAGTCTGATTGAGGCCACGCGGAGCTAACCTAACGAGCTACAAGTTTGAAAAAGAACTTAAATGGAGATTCGACTTTTAGGCGGGCCCCACGATTGCTTGAAGCTGTGACATGCTGCTGTTCGAAAACATTAAATTCTGGACACAGTCTGGAATTAAAGGATCACAGCCCTGGCTACAAGTCGCGAAATTTCAGTCTGATTGAGGCCACACGGAGCTAACTTAACGAGCTAAATCTTTGAAAAAGAACCTACATGGAGATTCGAATTTAGGAGGGTCCCGCGATTGCCGGAAGCTGTGAGATGCTGCAGCTCGAAAACATCAAATTCTCGACATAGTCTTAATGAAAGAGTCACAGCCCTAGCTACAAGCTGCAGAATTTCAGTCTTATTGAGGCCACACGGAGCTAACTTAACGAGCTACAACTTTGAAAAAGAACCTAAATGGACATTTGACTTTTAGGAGGGTCCCGCGATTACCGGAAGCTGTGTCATGCTGCTGCTCGAAAACATCAAATTCTCGACACAGTCTGGAATGAAAGGATCACAGCCCTGGCTACAAGTCGTGGAATTTCAGTCTGATTGAGGCCACGCGGACTAACCTAACGAGCTACAAGTTTGAAAAAGAACCTAAATGGAGATTCGACTTTTAGGCGGGTCCCGCGATTGCTTGAAGCTGTGACATGCTGCTGTTCGAAAACTTCAAATTCAGGACACAGTTTGGAATGAAAGGATCACAGCCTGGCTACAAGTCGCGAAATTTCAGTCTGATTGAGGCCACACGGAGCTAACTTAACGAGCTAAATCTTTGAAAAAGAACCTAAATGGAGATTCGAATTTAGGGGTCCCGATTCGGCTGTGAATGTGCGCTGAAACATTTCGAAGTCTGAATGAAGGATCACACCTGTACAGCCGCGAATTAGTCTATTGAGCACACAGACTAATGACTACAACTTTGAAAAAGAACCTAAATGGAGATTTGATTTTAGGAGGGTCCCGCGATTGCCGGAAGCTGTGAGATGCTGCAGCTCGAAAACATCAAATTCTCGACATAGTCTTAATGAAAGGATCACAGCCCTGGCTACAAGCCGCAGAATTTCAGTCTTATTAAGGCCACACGGAGCTAACTTAAATAGCTACAACTTTGAAAAAGAACCTAAATGGAGATTTGACTTTTAGGAGGGTCCCGCGATTACCGGAAGCTGTGTCATGCTACTGCTCGAAAACATCAAATTCTCGACACAGTCTGGAATGAAAGGATCACAGCCCTGGCTACAAGTCGCGGAATTTCAGTCTGATTGAGGCCACGTGGAGCTAACCTAACGAGCTACAAGTTTGAAAAAGAACCTAAATGGAGATTCGACTTTTAGGCGGGTCCCGCGATTGCTTGAAGCTGTGACATGCTGCTGTTCGAAAACTTCAAATTCAGGACACAGTTTGGAATGAAAGGATCACAGCCCTGTCTACAAGTCGCAAAATTTCAGTCTGATTGAGGCCACACGGAGCTAACTTAACGAGCTAAATCTTTGAAAAAGAACCTAAATGGAGATTCAAATTTAAGAGGGTCCCACGATTGCGGAAGCTGTGAGATGCTGCTTCTCAAAAACAGCAAATTCTCGACACAGTCTGGAATGAAAGGATCACAGCCCTGGCTACAAGTCGCGAAATTTCAGTCTGATTGAGGCCACACGGAGCTAACTTAACGAGCTACAACTTTGAAAAAGATTCTAAATGGAGATTTGACTTTTAGGAGGGTCCCGCGATTGCCGGAAGCTGTGAGATGCTGCTGCTCGAAAACATCAAATTCTCAACAAAGTCTTAATGAAAGGATCACAGCCCTAGCTACAAGTCGCGAAATTTCAGTCCTATTGAGGCCACACGGAGCTAACTTAACGAGCTACAACTTTGAAAAAGAACCTAAATGGAGATTTGACTTTTAGGAGGGTCCCGCGATTACCGGAAGCTGTGTCATGCTGCTGCTCGAAAACATCAAATTCTCGACACAATCTGGAATGAAAGGATCACATCTCTGGCTACAAGTCGCGAAATTTCAGTCTGATTGAGGCCACACAGAGATTACTGATCGAGCTACAACATTTAAAAAGAACCTAAATGGTGATTCGAATTTAGGAGGGTCCCGCGATTGAGGGAAGCTGTGAGATGCTGCTGCTCGAAAACATCAAATTCTCAACACAGTCTTAATGAAAGGATCACAGCCCTAACTACAAGTCGCGAAATTTCAGTCTGATTGAGGCCACACGGAGCTAACTTAACGAGCTACAACTTTGAAAAAGAACCTAAATGGAAATTCGACTTTTAGGTGGGTCCCGCGATTGCTTGAAGCTGTGACATGCTGCTGTTCGAAAACATCAAATTCTCGACACAGACTGGAATGAAAGGATCACAGCCCTGGCTACAAGTCGTGGAATTTCAGTCTGATTGAGGCCACGCGGAGCTAACCTAACGAGCTACAAGTTTGAAAAAGAACCTAAATGGAGATTCGACTTTTAGGCGGGTCCCGCGATTGCTTGAAGCTGTGACATGCTGCTGTTCGAAAACTTCAAATTCAGGACCCAGTTTGGAATGAAAGGATCACAGCCCTGGCTACAAGTCGCGAAATTTCAGTCTGATTGAGGCCACACGGAGCTAACTTAACGAGCTAAATCTTTGAAAAAGAACCTAAATGGAGATTCGAATTTAGGAGGGTCCCGCGATTGCCGGAAGCTGTGAGATGCTGCAGCTCGAAAACATCAAATTCTCGACATAGTCTTCATGAAAGGATCACAGCCCTAGCTACAAGCCGCAGAATTTCAGTCTTATTGAGGCCACACGGAGCTAACTTAATGAGCTACAACTTTGAAAAAGAACCTAAATGGAGATTTGACTTTTAGGAGGGTCCCGCGATTGCCGGAAGCTGTGACATGCTGCAGCTAAAAAACATCAAATTCTCGACAGTCTGGAATGAAAGGATCACATCCCTGTTTACAAGTCGCGAAATTTAAGTCTGATTGAGGCCACACAGAGCTAACTGAACGAGCTACAACTTTGTAAAAGAACCTAAATGGAGATTCGAATTTAGGAGGGTCCCGCGACTGCCGGAAGCTGTGAGATGCTGCAGCTCGAAAACATCAAATTCTCGACATAGTCTTAATGAAAGGATCACAGCCCTAGCTACAAGCCGCAGAATTTCAGTCTTATTGAGGCCACACGGAGCTAACTTAACGAGCTACAACTTTGAAAAAGAACCTAAATGGAGATTTGACTTTTAGGAGGGTCCCGCGATTACCGGAAGCTGTGTCATGCTGCTGCTCGAAAACATCAAATTCTCGACACAATCTGGAATGAAAGGATCACATCACTGGCTACAAGTCGCGAAATTTCAGTCTGATTGAGGCCACACAGAGATAACTGATCGAGCTACAACTTTGAAAAAGAACCTAAATGGAGATTCGAATTTAGGAGGGTCCCGCGATTGAGGGAAGCTGGGAGATGCTGCTGCTCGAAAACATCAAATTCTCAACATAGTCTTAATGAAAGGATCACAGCCCTAACTACAAGTCGCGAAATTTCAGTCTGATTGAGGCCACACGGAGCTAACTTACCGAGCTACAACTTTGAAAAAGAACCTAAATGGGGATTTGACTTTTAGGAGGGTCCCGCGATTACCGGAAGCTGTGTCATGCTGCTGCTCGAAAACATCAAATTCTCGACACCGTCTGGAATGAAAGGATCACAGCCCTGGCTATTAGTCGCGAAATTTCAGTCTGATTGAGGCCACGCGGAGCTAACCTAACAAGCTACAAGTTTGAAAAAGAACTTAAATGGAGATTCGACTTTTAGGCGGGCCCCGCGATTGCTTGAAGCTGTGACATGCTGCTGTTCGAAAACATTAAATTCTGGACACAGTCTGGAATTAAAGGATCACAGCCCTGGCTACAAGTCGCGAAATTTCAGTCTGATTGAGGCCACACGGAGCTAACTTAACGAGCTAAATCTTTGAAAAAGAACCTACATGGAGATTCGAATTTAGGAGGGTCCCGCGATTGCCGGAAGCTGTGAGATGCTGCAGCTCGAAAACATCAAATTCTCGACATAGTCTTAATGAAAGAGTCACAGCCCTAGCTACAAGCTGCAGAATTTCAGTCTTATTGAGGCCACACGGAGCTAACTTAACGAGCTACAACTTTGAAAAAGAACCTAAATGGACATTTGACTTTTAGGAGGGTCCCGCGATTACCGGAAGCTGTGTCATGCTGCTGCTCGAAAACATCAAATTCTCGACACAGTCTGGAATGAAAGGATCACAGCCCTGGCTACAAGTCGTG
Organism: Lotus japonicus; assembly: GCF_012489685.1. NCBI lineage: Eukaryota > Viridiplantae > Streptophyta > Magnoliopsida > Fabales > Fabaceae > Lotus > Lotus japonicus. Next base: position 83,531,207 of record NC_080042.1, on the reverse strand, counting down.
GAATTTCAGTCTGATTGAGGCCACGCGGATCTAACCTAACGAGCTACAAGTTTGAAAAAGAACCTAAATGGAGATTCGACTTTTAGGCGGGTCCCGCGATTGCTTGAAGCTGTGACATGCTGCTGTTCGAAAACTTCAAATTCAGGACACAGTTTGGAATGAAAGGATCACAGCCTGGCTACAAGTCGCGAAATTTCAGTCTGATTGAGGCCACACGGAGCTAACTTAACGAGCTAAATCTTTGAAAAAGAACCTAAATGGAGATTCGAATTTAGGAGGGTCCCGCGATTGCCGGAAGCTGTGAGATGCTGCAGCTCGAAAACATCAAATTCTCGACATAGTCTTAATGAAAGGATCACAGCCCTAGCTACAAGCCGCAGAATTTCAGTCTTATTGAGGCCACACCGAGCAAACTTAATGAGCTACAACTTTGAAAAAGAACCTAAATGGAGATTTGACTTTTAGGAGGGTCTCGCGATTGCCGGAAGCTGTGACATGCTGCTGCTAAAAAACATCAAATTCTCGACACAGTCTGGAATGAAAGGATCACATCCCTGTTTACAAGTCGCGAAATTTAAGTCTGATTGAGGCCACACAGAGCTAACTGAACGAGCTACAACTTTGAAAAAGAACCTAAATGGAGATTCGAATTTAGGAGGGTCCCGCGATTGCCGGAAGCTGTGAGATGCTGCAGCTCGAAAACATCAAATTCTCGACATAGTCTTAATGAAAGGATCACAGCCCTAGCTACAAGCCGCAGAATTTCAGTCTTATTGAGGCCACACGGAGCTAACTTAACGAGCTACAACTTTGAAAAAGAACCTAAATGGAGATTTGACTTTTAGGAGGGTCCCGCGATTACCGGAAGCTGTGTCATGCTGCTGCTCGAAAACATCAAATTCTCGACACAATCTGGAATGAAAGGATCACATCACTGGCTACAAGTCGCGAAATTTCAGTCTGATTGAGGCCACACAGGGATAACTGATCGAGCTACAACTTTGAAAAAGAACCTAAATGGAGATTCGAATTTAGGAGGGTCCCGCGATTGAGGGAAGCTGGGAGATGCTGCTGCTCGAAAACATCAAATTCTCAACATAGTCTTAATGAAAGGATCACAGCCCTAACTACAAGTCGCGAAATTTCAGTCTGATTGAGGCCACACGGAGCTAACTTACCGAGCTACAACTTTGAAAAAGAACCTAAATGGAGATTTGACTTTTAGGAGGGTCCCGCGATTACCGGAAGCTGTGTCATGCTGCTGCTCGAAAACATCAAATTCTCGACACAGTCTGGAATGAAAGGATCACAGCCCTGGCTATTAGTCGCGAAATTTCAGTCTGATTGAGGCCACGCGGAGCTAACCTAACGAGCTACAAGTTTGAAAAAGAACTTAAATGGAGATTCGACTTTTAGGCGGGCCCCACGATTGCTTGAAGCTGTGACATGCTGCTGTTCGAAAACATTAAATTCTGGACACAGTCTGGAATTAAAGGATCACAGCCCTGGCTACAAGTCGCGAAATTTCAGTCTGATTGAGGCCACACGGAGCTAACTTAACGAGCTAAATCTTTGAAAAAGAACCTACATGGAGATTCGAATTTAGGAGGGTCCCGCGATTGCCGGAAGCTGTGAGATGCTGCAGCTCGAAAACATCAAATTCTCGACATAGTCTTAATGAAAGAGTCACAGCCCTAGCTACAAGCTGCAGAATTTCAGTCTTATTGAGGCCACACGGAGCTAACTTAACGAGCTACAACTTTGAAAAAGAACCTAAATGGACATTTGACTTTTAGGAGGGTCCCGCGATTACCGGAAGCTGTGTCATGCTGCTGCTCGAAAACATCAAATTCTCGACACAGTCTGGAATGAAAGGATCACAGCCCTGGCTACAAGTCGTGGAATTTCAGTCTGATTGAGGCCACGCGGATCTAACCTAACGAGCTACAAGTTTGAAAAAGAACCTAAATGGAGATTCGACTTTTAGGCGGGTCCCGCGATTGCTTGAAGCTGTGACATGCTGCTGTTCGAAAACTTCAAATTCAGGACACAGTTTGGAATGAAAGGATCACAGCCTGGCTACAAGTCGCGAAATTTCAGTCTGATTGAGGCCACACGGAGCTAACTTAACGAGCTAAATCTTTGAAAAAGAACCTAAATGGAGATTCGAATTTAGGAGGGTCCCGCGATTGCCGGAAGCTGTGAGATGCTGCAGCTCGAAAACATCAAATTCTCGACATAGTCTTAATGAAAGGATCACAGCCCTAGCTACAAGCCGCAGAATTTCAGTCTTATTGAGGCCACACCGAGCAAACTTAATGAGCTACAACTTTGAAAAAGAACCTAAATGGAGATTTGACTTTTAGGAGGGTCTCGCGATTGCCGGAAGCTGTGACATGCTGCTGCTAAAAAACATCAAATTCTCGACACAGTCTGGAATGAAAGGATCACATCCCTGTTTACAAGTCGCGAAATTTAAGTCTGATTGAGGCCACACAGAGCTAACTGAACGAGCTACAACTTTGAAAAAGAACCTAAATGGAGATTCGAATTTAGGAGGGTCCCGCGATTGCCGGAAGCTGTGAGATGCTGCAGCTCGAAAACATCAAATTCTCGACATAGTCTTAATGAAAGGATCACAGCCCTAGCTACAAGCCGCAGAATTTCAGTCTTATTGAGGCCACACGGAGCTAACTTAACGAGCTACAACTTTGAAAAAGAACCTAAATGGAGATTTGACTTTTAGGAGGGTCCCGCGATTACCGGAAGCTGTGTCATGCTGCTGCTCGAAAACATCAAATTCTCGACACAATCTGGAATGAAAGGATCACATCACTGGCTACAAGTCGCGAAATTTCAGTCTGATTGAGGCCACACAGGGATAACTGATCGAGCTACAACTTTGAAAAAGAACCTAAATGGAGATTCGAATTTAGGAGGGTCCCGCGATTGAGGGAAGCTGGGAGATGCTGCTGCTCGAAAACATCAAATTCTCAACATAGTCTTAATGAAAGGATCACAGCCCTAACTACAAGTCGCGAAATTTCAGTCTGATTGAGGCCACACGGAGCTAACTTACCGAGCTACAACTTTGAAAAAGAACCTAAATGGAGATTTGACTTTTAGGAGGGTCCCGCGATTACCGGAAGCTGTGTCATGCTGCTGCTCGAAAACATCAAATTCTCGACACAGTCTGGAATGAAAGGATCACAGCCCTGGCTATTAGTCGCGAAATTTCAGTCTGATTGAGGCCACGCGGAGCTAACCTAACGAGCTACAAGTTTGAAAAAGAACTTAAATGGAGATTCGACTTTTAGGCGGGCCCCACGATTGCTTGAAGCTGTGACATGCTGCTGTTCGAAAACATTAAATTCTGGACACAGTCTGGAATTAAAGGATCACAGCCCTGGCTACAAGTCGCGAAATTTCAGTCTGATTGAGGCCACACGGAGCTAACTTAACGAGCTAAATCTTTGAAAAAGAACCTACATGGAGATTCGAATTTAGGAGGGTCCCGCGATTGCCGGAAGCTGTGAGATGCTGCAGCTCGAAAACATCAAATTCTCGACATAGTCTTAATGAAAGAGTCACAGCCCTAGCTACAAGCTGCAGAATTTCAGTCTTATTGAGGCCACACGGAGCTAACTTAACGAGCTACAACTTTGAAAAAGAACCTAAATGGACATTTGACTTTTAGGAGGGTCCCGCGATTACCGGAAGCTGTGTCATGCTGCTGCTCGAAAACATCAAATTCTCGACACAGTCTGGAATGAAAGGATCACAGCCCTGGCTACAAGTCGTGGAATTTCAGTCTGATTGAGGCCACGCGGATCTAACCTAACGAGCTACAAGTTTGAAAAAGAACCTAAATGGAGATTCGACTTTTAGGCGGGTCCCGCGATTGATTGAAGCTGTGACATGCTGCTGTTCGAAAACTTCAAATTCAGGACACAGTTTGGAATGAAAGGATCACAGCCTGGCTACAAGTCGCGAAATTTCAGTCTGATTGAGGCCACACGGAGCTAACTTAACGAGCTAAATCTTTGAAAAAGAACCTAAATGGAGATTCGAATTTAGAAGGGTCCCGCGATTGCCGGAAGCTGTGAGATGCTGCAGCTCGAAAACATCAAATTCTCGACATAGTCTTAATGAAAGGATCACAGCCCTAGCTACAAGCCGCAGAATTTCAGTCTTATTGAGGCCACACCGAGCAAACTTAATGAGCTACAACTTTGAAAAAGAACCTAAATGGAGATTTGACTTTTAGGAGGGTCTCGCGATTGCCGGAAGCTGTGACATGCTGCTGCTAAAAAACATCAAATTCTCGACACAGTCTGGAATGAAAGGATCACATCCCTGTTTACAAGTCGCGAAATTTAAGTCTGATTGAGGCCACACAGAGCTAACTGAACGAGCTACAACTTTGAAAAAGAACCTAAATGGAGATTCGAATTTAGGAGGGTCCCGCGATTGCCGGAAACTGTGAGATGCTGCAGCTCGAAAACATCAAATTCTCGACATAGTCTTAATGAAAGGATCACAGCCCTAGCTACAAGCCGCATAATTTCAGTCTTATTGAGGCCACACGGAGCTAACTTAACGAGCTACAACTTTGAAAAAGAACCTAAATGGAGATTTGACTTTTAGGAGGGTCCCGCGATTACCGGAAGCTGTGTCATGCTGCTGCTCGAAAACATCAAATTCTCGACACAATTTGGAATGAAAGGATCACATCACTGGCTACAAGTCGCGAAATTTCAGTCTGATTGAGGCCACACAGAGATAACTGATCGAGCTACAACTTTGAAAAAGAACCTAAATGGAGATTCGAATTTAGGAGGGTCCCGCGATTGAGGGAAGCTGTGAGATGCTGCTGCTCGAAAATATCAAACTCTCAACACAGTCTTAATGAAAGGATCACAGCCCTAACTACAAGTCGCGAAATTTCAGTCTGATTGAGGCCACACGGAGCTAACTTACCGAGCTACAACTTTGAAAAAGAACCTAAATGGAGATTTGACTTTTAGGAGGGTCCCGCGATGACCGGAAGCTGTGTCATGCTGCTGCTCGAAAACATCAAATTCTCGACACAGTCTGGAATGAAAGGATCACTGCCCTGGCTATTAGTCGCGAAATTTCAGTCTGATTGAGGCCACGCGGAGCTAACCTAACGAGCTACAAGTTTGAAAAAGAACCTAAATGGAGATTCGACTTTTAGACGGGTCCCGCGATTGCTTGAAGCTGTGACATTTCTGCTGTTCGAAAACTTCAAATTCAGGACACAGTTTGGAATGAAAGGATCACAGCCCTGGCTACAAGTCGCGAAATTTCAGTCTGATTGAGGCCACACGGAGCTAACTTAACGAGCTAAATCTTTGAAAAAGAACCTACATGGAGATTCGAATTTAGGAGGGTCCCGCGATTGCCGGAAGCTGTGAGATGCTGCAGCTCGAAAACATCAAATTCTCGACATAGTCTTAATGAAAGGATCACAGCCCTAGCTACAAGCCGCAGAATTTCAGTCTTATTGAGGCCACACGGAGCAAACTTAATGAGCTACAACTTTGAAAAAGAACCTAAATGGAGATTTGACTTTTAGGAGGGTCCCGCTATTGCCGGAAGCTGTGACATGCTGCTGCTAAAAAACATCAAATTCTCGACACAGTCTGGAATGAAAGGATCACATCCCTGTTTACAAGTCGCGAAATTTAAGTCTGATTGAGGCCACACAGAGCTAACTGAACGAGCTACAACTTTGAAAAACAACCTAAATGGAGATTCGAATTTAGGAGGGTCCCGCGATTGCCGGAAGCTGTGAGATGCTGCAGCTCGAAAACATCAAATTCTCGACATAGTCTTAATGAAAGGATCACAACCCTAGCTACAAGCCGCAGAATTTCAGTCTTATTGAGGCCACGCGGAGCTAACTTAACGAGCTACAAATTTGAAAAAGAACCTAAATGGAGATTTGACTTTTAGGAGGGTCCCGCGATTACCGGAAGCGTGTCATGCTGCTGCTCAAAAACATCAAATTCTCGACACAATCTGGAATGAAAGGATCACATCTCTGGCTACAAGCCGTAGAATTTCAGTCTTATTGAGGCCACACGGAGCTTACTTAACGAGCTACAACTTTGAAAAAGAACCTAAATGGAGATTTGACTTTTAGGAGGGTCCCGCGATTACCGGAAGCTGTGTCATGCTGCTGCTCGAAAACATCAAATTCTCGACACAGTCTGGAATGAAAGGATCACAGCCCTGGCTACAAGTCGCGAAATTTCAGTCTGATTGAGGCCACACGGAGCTAACTTAACGAGCTAAATCTTTGAAAAAGAACCTAAATGGAGATTCGAATTTAGGAAGGTCCCGCGATTGCCGGAAGCTGTGAGATGCTGCAGCTCGAAAACATCAAATTCTCGACATAGTCTTAATGAAAGGATCACAGCCCTAGCTACAAGCCGCAGAATTTCAGTCTTATTGAGGCCACACGGAGCAAACTTAATGAGCTACAACTTTGAAAAAGAACCTAAATGGAGATTTGACTTTTAGGAGGGTCCCGCTATTGCCGGAAGCTGTGACATGCTGCTGCTAAAAAACATCAAATTCTCGACACAGTCTGGAATGAAAGGATCACATCCCTGTTTACAAGTCGCGAAATTTAAGTCTGATTGAGGCCACACAGAGCTAACTGAACGAGCTACAACTTTGAAAAACAACCTAAATGGAGATTCGAATTTAGGAGGGTCCCGCGATTGCCGGAAGCTGTGAGATGCTGCAGCTCGAAAACATCAAATTCTCGACATAGTCTTAATGAAAGGATCACAGCCCTAGCTACAAGCCGCAGAATTTCAGTCTTATTGAGGCCACACGGAGCTAACTTAACGAGCTACAACTTTGAAAAAGAACCTAAATGGAGATTTGACTTTTAGGAGGGTCCCGCGATTACCGGAAGCTGTGTCATGCTGCTGCTCAAAAACATCAAATTCTCGACACAATCTGGAATGAAAGGATCACATCTCTGGCTACAAGTCGCGAAATTTCAGTCTGATTGAGGCCACACAAAGATAACTGATCGAGCTACAACTTTGAAAAAGAACCTAAATGGAGATTCGAATTTAGGAGGGTCCCGCGATTGAGGGAAGCTGTGAGATGCTGCTGCTCGAAAACATCAAATTCTCAACACAGTCTTAATGAAAGGATCACAGCCCTAACTACAAGTCGCGAAATTTCAGTCTGATTGAAGCCACACAAAGCTAACTTACCGAGCTACAACTTTGAAAAAGAACCTAAATGGAGATTTGACTTTTAGGAGGGTCCCGCGATTACCGGAAGCTGTGTCATGCTGCTGCTCGAAAACATCAAATTCTCGACACAGTCTGGAATGAAAGGATCACAGCCCTGGCTACAAGTCGTGGAATTTCAGTCTGATTGAGGCCACGCGGATCTAACCTAACGAGCTACAAGTTTGAAAAAGAACCTAAATGGAGATTCGACTTTTAGGCGGGTCCCGCGATTGCTTGAAGCTGTGACATGCTGCTGTTCGAAAACTTCAAATTAAGGACACAGTTTGGAATGAAAGGATCACAGCCCTGGCTACAAGTCGCGAAATTTCAGTCTGATTGGGGCCACACGGAGCTAACTTAACGAGCTAAATCTTTGAAAAAGAACCTAAATGGAGATTCGAATTTAGGAGGGTCACGCGATTGCCGGAAGCTGTGAGATGCTGCAGCTCGAAAACATCAAATTCTCGACATAGTCTTAATGAAAGGATCACAGCCCTAGCTACAAGCCGCAGAATTTCAGTCTTATTGAGGCCACACGGAGCAAACTTAATGAGCTACAACTTTGAAAAAGAACCTAAATGGAGATTTGACTTTTAGGAGGGTCCCGCGATTGCCGGAAGCTGTGACATGCTGCTGCTAAAAAACATCAAATTCTCGACACAGTCTGGAATGAAAGGATCACATCCCTGTTTACAAGTCGCGAAATTTAAGTCTGATTGAGGCCACACAGAGCTAACTGAACGAGCAACAACTTTGAAAAAGAACCTAAATGGAGATTCGAATTTAGGAGGGTCCCGCGATTGCCGGAAGCTGTGAGATGCTGCTGCTCGAAAACATCAAATTCTCGACATAGTCTTAATGAAAGGATCACAGCCCTAGCTACAAGCCGCAGAATTTCAGTCTTATTGAGGCCACACGGAGCTAACTTAACGAGCTACAACTTTGAAAAAGAACCTAAATGGAGATTTGACTTTTAGGAGGGTCCCGCGATTACCGGAAGCTGTGTCATGCTGCTGCTCAAAAACATCAAATTCTCGACACAATCTGGAATGAAAGGATCACATCTCTGGCTACAAGCCGTAGAATTTCAGTCTTATTGAGGCCACACAGAGCTTACTTAACGAGCTACAACTTTGAAAAAGAACCTAAATGGAGATTTGACTTTTAGGAGGGTCCCGCGATTACCGGAAGCTGTGTCATGCTGCTGCTCGAAAACATCAAATTCTCGACACAGTCTGGAATGAAAGGATCACAGCCCTGGCTACAAGTCGTGGAATTTCAGTCTGATTGAGGCCACGCGGATCTAACCTAACGAGCTACAAGTTTGAAAAAGAACCTAAATGGAGATTCGACTTTTAGACGGGTCCCGCGATTGCTTGAAGCTGTGACATGCTGCTGTTCGAAAACTTCAAATTCAGGACACAGTTTGGAATGAAAGGATCACAGCCCTGGCTACAAGTCGCGAAATTTCTGTCTGATTGAGGCCACACGGAGCTAACTTAACGAGCTAAATCTTTGAAAAAGAACCTAAATGGAGATTCGAATTTAGGAAGGTCCCGCGATTGCCGGAAGCTGTGAGATGCTGCAGCTCGAAAACATCAAATTCTCGACATAGTCTTAATGAAAGGATCACAGCCCTAGCTACAAGCCGCAGAATTTCAGTCTTATTGAGGCCACACGGAGCAAACTTAATGAGCTACAACTTTGAAAAAGAACCTAAATGGAGATTTGACTTTTAGGAGGGTCCCGCTATTGCCGGAAGCTGTGACATGCTGCTGCTAAAAAACATCAAATTCTCGACACAGTCTGGAATGAAAGGATCACATCCCTGTTTACAAGTCGCGAAATTTAAGTCTGATTGAGGCCACACAGAGCTAACTGAACGAGCTACAACTTTGAAAAACAACCTAAATGGAGATTCGAATTTAGGAGGGTCCCGCGATTGCCGGAAGCTGTGAGATGCTGCAGCTCGAAAACATCAAATTCTCGACATAGTCTTAATGAAAGGATCACAGCCCTAGCTACAAGCCGCAGAATTTCAGTCTTATTGAGGCCACACGGAGCTAACTTAACGAGCTACAACTTTGAAAAAGAACCTAAATGGAGATTTGACTTTTAGGAGGGTCCCGCGATTACCGGAAGCTGTGTCATGCTGCTGCTCAAAAACATCAAATTCTCGACACAATCTGGAATGAAAGGATCACATCTCTGGCTACAAGTCGCGAAATTTCAGTCTGATTGAGGCCACACAGAGATAACTGATCGAGCTACAACTTTGAAAAAGAACCTAAATGGAGATTCGAATTTAGGAGGGTCCCGCGATTGAGGGAAGCTGTGAGATGCTGCTGCTCGAAAACATCAAATTCTCAACACAGTCTTAATGAAAGGATCACAGCCCTAACTACAAGTCGCGAAATTTCAGTCTGATTGAAGCCACACAAAGCTAACTTACCGAGCTACAACTTTGAAAAAGAACCTAAATGGAGATTTGACTTTTAGGAGGGTCCCGCGATTACCGGAAGCTGTGTCATGCTGCTGCTCGAAAACATCAAATTCTCGACACAGTCTGGAATGAAAGGATCACAGCCCTGGCTACAAGTCGTGGAATTTCAGTCTGATTGAGGCCACGCGGATCTAACCTAACGAGCTACAAGTTTGAAAAAGAACCTAAATGGAGATTCGACTTTTAGGCGGGTCCCGCGATTGCTTGAAGCTGTGACATGCTACTGTTCGAAAACTTCAAATTAAGGACACAGTTTGGAATGAAAGGATCACAGCCCTGGCTACAAGTCGCGAAATTTCAGTCTGATTGGGGCCACACGGAGCTAACTTAACGAGCTAAATCTTTGAAAAAGAACCTAAATGGAGATTCGAATTTAGGAGGGTCACGCGATTGCCGGAAGCTGTGAGATGCTGCAGCTCGAAAACATCAAATTCTCGACATAGTCTTAATGAAAGGATCACAACCCTAGCTACAAGCCGCAGAATTTCAGTCTTATTGAGGCCACACGGAGCAAACTTAATGAGCTACAACTTTGAAAAAGAACCTAAATGGAGATTTGACTTTTAGGAGGGTCCCGCGATTGCCGGAAGCTGTGACATGCTGCTGCTAAAAAACATCAAATTCTCGACACAGTCTGGAATGAAAGGATCACATCCCTGTTTACAAGTCGCGAAATTTAAGTCTGATTGAGGCCACACAGAGCTAACTGAACGAGCAACAACTTTGAAAAAGAACCTAAATGGAGATTCGAATTTAGGAGGGTCCCGCGATTGCCGGAAGCTGTGAGATGCTGCTGCTCGAAAACATCAAATTCTCGACATAGTCTTAATGAAAGGATCACAGCCCTAGCTACAAGCCGCAGAATTTCAGTCTTATTGAGGCCACACGGAGCTAACTTAACGAGCTACAACTTTGAAAAAGAACCTAAATGGAGATTTGACTTTTAGGAGGGTCCCGCGATTACCGGAAGCTGTGTCATGCTGCTGCTCAAAAACATCAAATTCTCGACACAATCTGGAATGAAAGGATCACATCTCTGGCTACAAGCCGTAGAATTTCAGTCTTATTGAGGCCACACAGAGCTTACTTAACGAGCTACAACTTTGAAAAAGAACCTAAATGGAGATTTGACTTTTAGGAGGGTCCCGCGATTACCGGAAGCTGTGTCATGCTGCTGCTCGAAAACATCAAATTCTCGACACAGTCTGGAATGAAAGGATCACAGCCCTGGCTACAAGTCGTGGAATTTCAGTCTGATTGAGGCCACGCGGATCTAACCTAACGAGCTACAAGTTTGAAAAAGAACCTAAATGGAGATTCGACTTTTAGACGGGTCCCGCGATTGCTTGAAGCTGTGACATGCTGCTGTTCGAAAACTTCAAATTCAGGACACAGTTTGGAATGAAAGGATCACAGCCCTGGCTACAAGTCGCGAAATTTCTGTCTGATTGAGGCCACACGGAGCTAACTTAACGAGCTAAATCTTTGAAAAAGAACCTAAATGGAGATTCGAATTTAGGAAGGTCCCGCGATTGCCGGAAGCTGTGAGATGCTGCAGCTCGAAAACATCAAATTCTCGACATAGTCTTAATGAAAGGATCACAGCCCTAGCTACAAGCCGCAGAATTTCAGTCTTATTGAGGCCACACGGAGCAAACTTAATGAGCTACAACTTTGAAAAAGAACCTAAATGGAGATTTGACTTTTAGGAGGGTCCCGCTATTGCCGGAAGCTGTGACATGCTGCTGCTAAAAAACATCAAATTCTCGACACAGTCTGGAATGAAAGGATCACATCCCTGTTTACAAGTCGCGAAATTTAAGTCTGATTGAGGCCACACAGAGCTAACTGAACGAGCTACAACTTTGAAAAACAACCTAAATGGAGATTCGAATTTAGGAGGGTCCCGCGATTGCCGGAAGCTGTGAGATGCTGCAGCTCGAAAACATCAAATTCTCGACATAGTCTTAATGAAAGGATCACAGCCCTAGCTACAAGCCGCAGAATTTCAGTCTTATTGAGGCCACACGGAGCTAACTTAACGAGCTACAACTTTGAAAAAGAACCTAAATGGAGATTTGACTTTTAGGAGGGTCCCGCGATTACCGGAAGCTGTGTCATGCTGCTGCTCAAAAACATCAAATTCTCGACACAATCTGGAATGAAAGGATCACATCTCTGGCTACAAGTCGCGAAATTTCAGTCTGATTGAGGCCACACAGAGATAACTGATCGAGCTACAACTTTGAAAAAGAACCTAAATGGAGATTCGAATTTAGGAGGGTCCCGCGATTGAGGGAAGCTGTGAGATGCTGCTGCTCGAAAACATCAAATTCTCAACACAGTCTTAATGAAAGGATCACAGCCCTAACTACAAGTCGCGAAATTTCAGTCTGATTGAAGCCACACAAAGCTAACTTACCGAGCTACAACTTTGAAAAAGAACCTAAATGGAGATTTGACTTTTAGGAGGGTCCCGCGATTACCGGAAGCTGTGTCATGCTGCTGCTCGAAAACATCAAATTCTCGACACAGTCTGGAATGAAAGGATCACAGCCCTGGCTACAAGTCGTGGAATTTCAGTCTGATTGAGGCCACGCGGATCTAACCTAACGAGCTACAAGTTTGAAAAAGAACCTAAATGGAGATTCGACTTTTAGGCGGGTCCCGCGATTGCTTGAAGCTGTGACATGCTGCTGTTCGAAAACTTCAAATTAAGGACACAGTTTGGAATGAAAGGATCACAGCCCTGGCTACAAGTCGCGAAATTTCAGTCTGATTGGGGCCACACGGAGCTAACTTAACGAGCTAAATCTTTGAAAAAGAACCTAAATGGAGATTCGAATTTAGGAGGGTCACGCGATTGCCGGAAGCTGTGAGATGCTGCAGCTCGAAAACATCAAATTCTCGACATAGTCTTAATGAAAGGATCACAGCCCTAGCTACAAGCCGCAGAATTTCAGTCTTATTGAGGCCACACGGAGCTAACTTAACGAGCTACAACTTTGAAAAAGAACCTAAATGGAGATTTGACTTTTAGGAGGGTCCCGCGATTGCCGGAAGCTGTGACATGCTGCTGCTAAAAAACATCAAATTCTCGACACAGTCTGGAATGAAAGGATCACATCCCTGTTTACAAGTCGCGAAATTTAAGTCTGATTGAGGCCACACAGAGCTAACTGAACGAGCAACAACTTTGAAAAAGAACCTAAATGGAGATTCGAATTTAGGAGGGTCCCGCGATTGCCGGAAGCTGTGAGATGCTGCTGCTCGAAAACATCAAATTCTCGACATAGTCTTAATGAAAGGATCACAGCCCTAGCTACAAGCCGCAGAATTTCAGTCTTATTGAGGCCACACGGAGCTAACTTAACGAGCTACAACTTTGAAAAAGAACCTAAATGGAGATTTGACTTTTAGGAGGGTCCCGCGATTACCGGAAGCTGTGTCATGCTGCTGCTCAAAAACATCAAATTCTCGACACAATCTGGAATGAAAGGATCACATCTCTGGCTACAAGCCGTAGAATTTCAGTCTTATTGAGGCCACACAGAGCTTACTTAACGAGCTACAACTTTGAAAAAGAACCTAAATGGAGATTTGACTTTTAGGAGGGTCCCGCGATTACCGGAAGCTGTGTCATGCTGCTGCTCGAAAACATCAAATTCTCGACACAGTCTGGAATGAAAGGATCACAGCCCTGGCTACAAGTCGTGGAATTTCAGTCTGATTGAGGCCACGCGGATCTAACCTAACGAGCTACAAGTTTGAAAAAGAACCTAAATGGAGATTCGACTTTTAGACGGGTCCCGCGATTGCTTGAAGCTGTGACATGCTGCTGTTCGAAAACTTCAAATTCAGGACACAGTTTGGAATGAAAGGATCACAGCCCTGGCTACAAGTCGCGAAATTTCTGTCTGATTGAGGCCACACGGAGCTAACTTAACGAGCTAAATCTTTGAAAAAGAACCTAAATGGAGATTCGAATTTAGGAAGGTCCCGCGATTGCCGGAAGCTGTGAGATGCTGCAGCTCGAAAACATCAAATTCTCGACATAGTCTTAATGAAAGGATCACAGCCCTAGCTACAAGCCGCAGAATTTCAGTCTTATTGAGGCCACACGGAGCTAACTTAACGAGCTACAACTTTGAAAAAGAACCTAAATGGAGATTTGACTTTTAGGAGGGTCCCGCGATTACCGGAAGCTGTGTCATGCTGCTGCTCAAAAACATCAAATTCTCGACACAATCTGGAATGAAAGGATCACATCTCTGGCTACAAGCCGTAGAATTTCAGTCTTATTGAGGCCACACAGAGCTTACTTAACGAGCTACAACTTTGAAAAAGAACCTAAATGGAGATTTGACTTTTAGAAGGGTCCCGCGATTACCGGAAGCTGTGTCATGCTGCTGCTCGAAAACATCAAATTCTCGACACAGTCTGGAATGAAAGGATCACAGCCCTGGCTACAAGTCGTGGAATTTCAGTCTGATTGAGGCCACGCGGATCTAACCTAACGAGCTACAAGTTTGAAAAAGAACCTAAATGGAGATTCGACTTTTAGACGGGTCCCGCGATTGCTTGAAGCTGTGACATGCTGCTGTTCGAAAACTTCAAATTCAGGACACAGTTTGGAATGAAAGGATCACAGCCCTGGCTACAAGTCGCGAAATTTCTGTCTGATTGAGGCCACACGGAGCTAACTTAACGAGCTAAATCTTTGAAAAAGAACCTAAATGGAGATTCGAATTTAGGAAGGTCCCGCGATTGCCGGAAGCTGTGAGATGCTGCAGCTCGAAAACATCAAATTCTCGACATAGTCTTAATGAAAGGATCACAGCCCTAGCTACAAGCCGCAGAATTTCAGTCTTATTGAGGCCACACGGAGCAAACTTAATGAGCTACAACTTTGAAAAAGAACCTAAATGGAGATTTGACTTTTAGGAGGGTCCCGCTATTGCCGGAAGCTGTGACATGCTGCTGCTAAAAAACATCAAATTCTCGACACAGTCTGGAATGAAAGGATCACATCCCTGTTTACAAGTCGCGAAATTTAAGTCTGATTGAGGCCACACAGAGCTAATGAACGAGCTACAACTTTGAAAAACAACCTAAATGGAGATTCGAATTTAGGAGGGTCCCGCGATTGCCGGAAGCTGTGAGATGCTGCAGCTCGAAAACATCAAATTCTCGACATAGTCTTAATGAAAGGATCACAGCCCTAGCTATAAGCCGCAGAATTTCAGTCTTATTGAGGCCACACGGAGCTAACTTAACGAGCTACAACTTTGAAAAAGAACCTAAATGGAGATTTGACTTTTAGGAGGGTCCCGCGATTACCGGAGCTGTGTCATGCTGCTGCTCAAAAACATCAAATTCTCGACACAATCTGGAATGAAAGGATCACATCTCTGGCTACAAGTCGCGAAATTTCAGTCTGATTGAGGCCACACAGAGATAACTGATCGAGCTACAACTTTGAAAAAGAACCTAAATGGAGATTCGAATTTAGGAGGGTCCCGCGATTGAGGGAAGCTGTGAGATGCTGCTGCTCGAAAACATCAAATTCTCAACACAGTCTTAATGAAAGGATCACAGCCCTAACTACAAGTCGCGAAATTTCAGTCTGATTGAAGCCACACAAAGCTAACTTACCGAGCTACAACTTTGAAAAAGAACCTAAATGGAGATTTGACTTTTAGGAGGGTCCTGCGATTACCGGAAGCTGTGTCATGCTGCTGCTCGAAAACATCAAATTCTCGACAAAGTCTGGAATGAAAGGATCACAGCCCTGGCTACAAGTCGTGGAATTTCAGTCTGATTGAGGCCACGCGGATCTAACCTAACGAGCTACAAGTTTGAAAAAGAACCTAAATGGAGATTCGACTTTTAGGCGGGTCCCTCGATTGCTTGAAGCTGTGACATGCTGCTGTTCGAAAACTTCAAATTAAGGACACAGTTTGGAATGAAAGGATCACAGCCCTGGCTACAAGTCGCGAAATTTCAGTCTGATTGGGGCCACACGGAGCTAACTTAACGAGCTAAATCTTTGAAAAAGAACCTAAATGGAGATTCGAATTTAGGAGGGTCACGCGATTGCCGGAAGCTGTGAGATGCTGCAACTCGAAAACATCAAATTCTCGACATAGTCTTAATGAAAGGATCACAGCCCTAGCTACAAGCCGCAGAATTTCAGTCTTATTGAGGCCACACGGAGAAAACTTAATGAGCTACAACTTTGAAAAAGAACCTAAATGGAGATTTGACTTTTAGGAGGGTCCCGCGATTGCCGGAAGCTGTGACATGCTGCTGCTAAAAAACATCAAATTCTCGACACAGTCTGGAATGAAAGGATCACATCCCTGTTTACAAGTCGCGAAATTTAAGTCTGATTGAGGCCACACAGAGCTAACTGAACGAGCAACAACTTTGAAAAAGAACCTAAATGGAGATTCGAATTTAGGAGGGTCCCGCGATTGCCGGAAGCTGTGAGATGCTGCAGCTCGAAAACATCAAATTCTCGACATAGTCTTAATGAAAGGATCACAGCCCTAGCTACAAGCCGCAGAATTTCAGTCTTATTGAGGCCACACGGAGCTAACTTAACGAGCTACAACTTTGAAAAAGAACCTAAATGGAGATTTGACTTTTAGGAGGGTCCCGCGATTACCGGAAGCTGTGTCATGCTGCTGCTCAAAAACATCAAATTCTCGACACAATCTGGAATGAAAGGATCACATCTCTGGCTACAAGTGGCGAAATTTCAGTCTGATTGAGGCCACACAGAGATAACTGATCGAGCTACAACTTTGAAAAAGAACCTAAATGGAGATTCGAATTTAGGAGGGTCCCGCGATTGAGGGAAGCTGTGAGATGCTGCTGCTCGAAAACATCAAATTCTCAACACAGTCTTAATGAAAGGATCACAGCCCTAACTACAAGTCGCGAAATTTCAGTCTGATTGAAGCCACACAAAGCTAACTTACCGAGCTACAACTTTGAAAAAGAACCTAAATGGAGATTTGACTTTTAGGAGGGTCCCGCGATTACCGGAAGCTGTGTCATGCTGCTGCTCGAAAACATCAAATTCTCGACACAGTCTGGAATGAAAGGATCACAGCCCTGGCTACAAGTCGTGGAATTTCAGTCTGATTGAGGCCACGCGGATCTAACCTAACGAGCTACAAGTTTGAAAAAGAACCTAAATGGAGATTCGACTTTTAGGCGGGTCCCGCGATTGCTTGAAGCTGTGACATGCTGCTGTTCGAAAACTTCAAATTAAGGACACAGTTTGGAATGAAAGGATCACAGCCCTGGCTACAAGTCGCGAAATTTCAGTCTGATTGGGGCCACACGGAGCTAACTTAACGAGCTAAATCTTTGAAAAAGAACCTAAATGGAGATTCGAATTTAGGAGGGTCACGCGATTGCCGGAAGCTGTGAGATGCTGCAGCTCGAAAACATCAAATTCTCGACATAGTCTTAATGAAAGGATCACAGCCCTAGCTACAAGCCGCAGAATTTCAGTCTTATTGAGGCCACACGGAGCAAACTTAATGAGCTACAACTTTGAAAAAGAACCTAAATGGAGATTTGACTTTTAGGAGGGTCCCGCGATTGCCGGAAGCTGTGACATGCTGCTGCTAAAAAACATCAAATTCTCGACACAGTCTGGAATGAAAGGATCACATCCCTGTTTACAAGTCGCGAAATTTAAGTCTGATTGAGGCCACACAGAGCTAACTGAACGAGCAACAACTTTGAAAAAGAACCTAAATGGAGATTCGAATTTAGGAGGGTCCCGCGATTGCCGGAAGCTGTGAGATGCTGCTGCTCGAAAACATCAAATTCTCGACATAGTCTTAATGAAAGGATCACAACCCTAGCTACAAGCCGCAGAATTTCAGTCTTATTGAGGCCACACGGAGCTAACTTAACGAGCTACAACTTTGAAAAAGAACCTAAATGGAGATTTGACTTTTAGGAGGGTCCCGCGATTACCGGAAGCTGTGTCATGCTGCTGCTCAAAAACATCAAATTCTCGACACAATCTGGAATGAAAGGATCACATCTCTGGCTACAAGCCGTAGAATTTCAGTCTTATTGAGGCCACACAGAGCTTACTTAACGAGCTACAACTTTGAAAAAGAACCTAAATGGAGATTTGACTTTTAGGAGGGTCCCGCGATTACCGGAAGCTGTGTCATGCTGCTGCTCGAAAACATCAAATTCTCGACACAGTCTGGAATGAAAGGATCACAGCCCTGGCTACAAGTCGTGGAATTTCAGTCTGATTGAGGCCACGCGGATCTAACCTAACGAGCTACAAGTTTGAAAAAGAACCTAAATGGAGATTCGACTTTTAGACGGGTCCCGCGATTGCTTGAAGCTGTGACATGCTGCTGTTCGAAAACTTCAAATTCAGGACACAGTTTGGAATGAAAGGATCACAGCCCTGGCTACAAGTCGCGAAATTTCAGTCTGATTGAGGCCACACGGAGCTAACTTAACGAGCTAAATCTTTGAAAAAGAACCTAAATGGAGATTCGAATTTAGGAAGGTCCCGCGATTGCCGGAAGCTGTGAGATGCTGCAGCTCGAAAACATCAAATTCTCGACATAGTCTTAATGAAAGGATCACAGCCCTAGCTACAAGCCGCAGAATTTCAGTCTTATTGAGGCCACACGGAGCAAACTTAATGAGCTACAACTTTGAAAAAGAACCTAAATGGAGATTTGACTTTTAGGAGGGTCCCGCGATTACCGGAAGCTGTGTCATGCTGCTGCTCGAAAACATCAAATTCTCGACACAGTCTGGAATGAAAGGATCACATCCCTGTTTACAAGTCGCGAAATTTAAGTCTGATTGAGGCCACACAGAGCTAACTGAACGAGCAACAACTTTGAAAAAGAACCTAAATGGAGATTCGAATTTAGGAGGGTCCCGCGATTGCCGGAAGCTGTGAGATGCTGCAGCTCGAAAACATCAAATTCTCGACATAGTCTTAATGAAAGGATCACAGCCCTAGCTACAAGCCGCAGAATTTCAGTCTTATTGAGGCCACACGGAGCTAACTTAACGAGCTACAACTTTGAAAAAGAACCTAAATGGAGATTTGACTTTTAGGAGGGTCCCGCGATTACCGGAAGCTGTGTCATGCTGCTGCTCAAAAACATCAAATTCTCGACACAATCTGGAATGAAAGGATCACATCTCTGGCTACAAGTGGCGAAATTTCAGTCTGATTGAGGCCACACAGAGATAACTGATCGAGCTACAACTTTGAAAAAGAACCTAAATGGAGATTCGAATTTAGGAGGGTCCCGCGATTGAGGGAAGCTGTGAGATGCTGCTGCTCGAAAACATCAAATTCTCAACACAGTCTTAATGAAAGGATCACAGCCCTAACTACAAGTCGCGAAATTTCAGTCTGATTGAAGCCACACAAAGCTAACTTACCGAGCTACAACTTTGAAAAAGAACCTAAATGGAGATTTGACTTTTAGGAGGGTCCCGCGATTACCGGAAGCTGTGTCATGCTGCTGCTCGAAAACATCAAATTCTCGACACAGTCTGGAATGAAAGGATCACAGCCCTGGCTACAAGTCGTGGAATTTCAGTCTGATTGAGGCCACGCGGATCTAACCTAACGAGCTACAAGTTTGAAAAAGAACCTAAATGGAGATTCGACTTTTAGGCGGGTCCCGCGATTGCTTGAAGCTGTGACATGCTGCTGTTCGAAAACTTCAAATTAAGGACACAGTTTGGAATGAAAGGATCACAGCCCTGGCTACAAGTCGCGAAATTTCAGTCTGATTGGGGCCACACGGAGCTAACTTAACGAGCTAAATCTTTGAAAAAGAACCTAAATGGAGATTCGAATTTAGGAGGGTCACGCGATTGCCGGAAGCTGTGAGATGCTGCAGCTCGAAAACATCAAATTCTCGACATAGTCTTAATGAAAGGATCACAGCCCTAGCTACAAGCCGCAGAATTTCAGTCTTATTGAGGCCACACGGAGCAAACTTAATGAGCTACAACTTTGAAAAAGAACCTAAATGGAGATTTGACTTTTAGGAGGGTCCCGCGATTGCCGGAAGCTGTGACATGCTGCTGCTAAAAAACATCAAATTCTCGACACAGTCTGGAATGAAAGGATCACATCCCTGTTTACAAGTCGCGAAATTTAAGTCTGATTGAGGCCACACAGAGCTAACTGAACGAGCAACAACTTTGAAAAAGAACCTAAATGGAGATTCGAATTTAGGAGGGTCCCGCGATTGCCGGAAGCTGTGAGATGCTGCTGCTCGAAAACATCAAATTCTCGACATAGTCTTAATGAAAGGATCACAACCCTAGCTACAAGCCGCAGAATTTCAGTCTTATTGAGGCCACACGGAGCTAACTTAACGAGCTACAACTTTGAAAAAGAACCTAAATGGAGATTTGACTTTTAGGAGGGTCCCGCGATTACCGGAAGCTGTGTCATGCTGCTGCTCAAAAACATCAAATTCTCGACACAATCTGGAATGAAAGGATCACATCTCTGGCTACAAGCCGTAGAATTTCAGTCTTATTGAGGCCACACAGAGCTTACTTAACGAGCTACAACTTTGAAAAAGAACCTAAATGGAGATTTGACTTTTAGGAGGGTCCCGCGATTACCGGAAGCTGTGTCATGCTGCTGCTCGAAAACATCAAATTCTCGACACAGTCTGGAATGAAAGGATCACAGCCCTGGCTACAAGTCGTGGAATTTCAGTCTGATTGAGGCCACGCGGATCTAACCTAACGAGCTACAAGTTTGAAAAAGAACCTAAATGGAGATTCGACTTTTAGACGGGTCCCGCGATTGCTTGAAGCTGTGACATGCTGCTGTTCGAAAACTTCAAATTCAGGACACAGTTTGGAATGAAAGGATCACAGCCCTGGCTACAAGTCGCGAAATTTCAGTCTGATTGAGGCCACACGGAGCTAACTTAACGAGCTAAATCTTTGAAAAAGAACCTAAATGGAGATTCGAATTTAGGAAGGTCCCGCGATTGCCGGAAGCTGTGAGATGCTGCAGCTCGAAAACATCAAATTCTCGACATAGTCTTAATGAAAGGATCACAGCCCTAGCTACAAGCCGCAGAATTTCAGTCTTATTGAGGCCACACGGAGCAAACTTAATGAGCTACAACTTTGAAAAAGAACCTAAATGGAGATTTGACTTTTAGGAGGGTCCCGCTATTGCCGGAAGCTGTGACATGCTGCTGCTAAAAAACATCAAATTCTCGACACAGTCTGGAATGAAAGGATCACATCCCTGTTTACAAGTCGCGAAATTTAAGTCTGATTGAGGCCACACAGAGCTAACTGAACGAGCTACAACTTTGAAAAACAACCTAAATGGAGATTCGAATTTAGGAGGGTCCCGCGATTGCCGGAAGCTGTGAGATGCTGCAGCTCGAAAACATCAAATTCTCGACACAGTCTTAATGAAAGGATCACAGCCCTAGCTACAAGCCGCAGAATTTCAGTCTTATTGAGGCCACACGGAGCTAACTTAACGAGCTACAACTTTGAAAAAGAACCTAAATGGAGATTTGACTTTTAGGAGGGTCCCGCGATTACCGGAAGCTGTGTCATGCTGCTGCTCAAAAACATCAAATTCTCGACACAATCTGGAATGAAAGGATCACATCTCTGGCTACAAGTCGCGAAATTTCAGTCTGATTGAGGCCACACAGAGATAACTGATCGAGCTACAACTTTGAAAAAGAACCTAAATGGAGATTCGAATTTAGGAGGGTCCCGCGATTGAGGGAAGCTGTGAGATGCTGCTGCTCGAAAACATCAAATTCTCAACACAGTCTTAATGAAAGGATCACAGCCCTAACTACAAGTCGCGAAATTTCAGTCTGATTGAAGCCACACAAAGCTAACTTACCGAGCTACAACTTTGAAAAAGAACCTAAATGGAGATTTGACTTTTAGGAGGGTCCTGCGATTACCGGAAGCTGTGTCATGCTGCTGCTCGAAAACATCAAATTCTCGACAAAGTCTGGAATGAAAGGATCACAGCCCTGGCTACAAGTCGTGGAATTTCAGTCTGATTGAGGCCACGCGGATCTAACCTAACGAGCTACAAGTTTGAAAAAGAACCTAAATGGAGATTCGACTTTTAGGCGGGTCCCGCGATTGCTTGAAGCTGTGACATGCTGCTGTTCGAAAACTTCAAATTAAGGACACAGTTTGGAATGAAAGGATCACAGCCCTGGCTACAAGTCGCGAAATTTCAGTCTGATTGGGGCCACACGGAGCTAACTTAACGAGCTAAATCTTTGAAAAAGAACCTAAATGGAGATTCGAATTTAGGAGGGTCACGCGATTGCCGGAAGCTGTGAGATGCTGCAACTCGAAAACATCAAATTCTCAACACAGTCTTAATGAAAGGATCACAGCCCTAACTACAAGTCGCGAAATTTCAGTCTGATTGAGGCCACACGGAGCTAACTTACCGAGCTACAACTTTGAAAAAGAACCTAAATGGAGATTTGACTTTTAGGAGGGTCCCGCGATTACCGGAAGCTGTGTCATGCTGCTGCTCGAAAACATCAAATTCTCGACACAGTCTGGAATGAAAGGATCACAGCCCTGGCTATTAGTCGCGAAATTTCAGTCTGATTGAGGCCACGCGGAGCTAACCTAACGAGCTACAAGTTTGAAAAAGAACCTAAATGGAGATTCGACTTTTAGGCGGGCCCCGCGATTGCTTGAAGCTGTGACATGCTGCTGTTCGAAAACATCAAATTCTGGACACAGTCTGGAATTAAAGGATCACAGCCCTGGCTACAAGTCGCGAAATTTCAGTCTGATTGAGGCCACACGGAGCTAACTTAACGAGCTAAATCTTTGAAAAAGAACCTACATGGAGATTCGAATTTAGGAGGGTCCCGAAATTGCCGGAAGCTGTGAGATGTTGCAGCTCGAAAACATCAAATTCTCGACATAGTCTTAATGAAAGGATCACAGCACTAGCTACAAGCCGTAGAATTTCAGTCTTATTGAGGCCACACGGAGCTAACTTAACGAGCTACAACTTTGAAAAAGAACCTAAATGGAGATTTGACTTTTAGGAGGGTCCCGCGATTACCGGAAGCTGTGTCATGCTGCTGCTCGAAAACATCAAATTCTCGACACAGTCTGGATTGAAAGGATCACAGCCCTGGCTATTAGTCGCGAAATTTCAGTCTGATTGAGGCCACGCGGAGCTAACCTAACGAGCTACAAGTTTGAAAAAGAACTTAAATGGAGATTCGACTTTTAGGCGGGCCCCGCGATTGCTTGAAGCTGTGACATGCTGCTGTTCGAAAAAATCAAATTCTGGACACAGTCTGGAATTAAAGGATCACAGCTCTGGCTACAAGTCGCGAAATTTCAGTCTGATTGAGGCCACACGGAGCTAACTTAACGAGCTAAATCTTTGAAAAAGAACCTACATAGAGATTCGAATTTAGGAGGGTCCCGCGATTGCCGGAAGCTGTGAGATGCTGCAGCTCGAAAACATCAAATTCTCGACATAGTCTTAATGAAAGAATCACAGCCCTAGCTACAAGCCGCAGAATTTCAGTCTTATTGAGGCCACACGGAGCTTACTTAACGAGCTACAACTTTGAAAAAGAACCTAAATGGAGATTTGACTTTTAGGAGGGTCCCGCGATTACCGGAAGCTGTGTCATGCTGCTGCTCGAAAACATCAAATTCTCGACACAGTCTGGAATGAAAGGATCACAGCCCTGGCTACAAGTCGTGGAATTTCAGTCTGATTGAGGCCACGCGGATCTAACCTAACGAGCTACAAGTTTGAAAAAGAACCTAAATGGAGATTCGACTTTTAGGCGGGTCCCGCGATTGCTTGAAGCTGTGACATGCTGCTGTTCGAATACTTCAAATTCAGGACACAGTTTGGAATGAAAGGATCACAGCCCTGGCTACAAGTCGCGAAATTTCAGTCTGATTGAGGCCACACGGAGCTAACTTAACGAGCTAAATCTTTGAAAAAGAACCTAAATGGAGATTCGAATTTAGGAGGGTCACGCGATTGCCGGAAGCTGTGAGATGCTGCAGCTCGAAAACATCAAATTCTCGACATAGTCTTAATGAAAGGATCACAGCCCTAGCTACAAGCCGCAGAATTTCAGTCTTATTGAGGCCACACAGAGAAAACTTAATGAGCTACAACTTTGAAAAAGAACCTAAATGGAGATTTGACTTTTAGGAGGGTCCCGCGATTGCCGGAAGCTGTGACATGCTGCTGCTAAAAAACATCAAATTCTCGACACAGTCTGGAATGAAAGGATCACATCCCTGTTTACAAGTCGCGAAATTTAAGTCTGATTGAGGCCACACAGAGCTAACTGAACGAGCAACAACTTTGAAAAAGAACCTAAATGGAGATTCGAATTTAGGAGGGTCCCGCGATTGCCGGAAGCTGTGAGATGCTGCAGCTCGAAAACATCAAATTCTCGACATAGTCTTAATGAAAGGATCACAGCCCTAGCTACAAGCCGCAGAATTTCAGTCTTATTGAGGCCACACGGAGCTAACTTAACGAGCTACAACTTTGAAAAAGAACCTAAATGGAGATTTGACTTTTAGGAGGGTCTCGCGATTACCGAAAGCTGTGTCATGCTGCTGCTCAAAAACATCAAATTCTCGACACAATCTGGAATGACAGGATCACATCTCTGGCTACAAGTCGCGAAATTTCAGTCTGATTGAGGCCACACAGAGATAACTGATCGAGCTACAACTTTGAAAAAGAACCTAAATGGAGATTCGAATTTAGGAGGGTCCCGCGATTGAGAGAAGCTGTGAGATGCTGCTGCTCGAAAACATCAAATTCTCAACACAGTCTTATTGAAAGGATCACAGCCCTAACTACAAGTCGCGAAATTTCAGTCTGATTGAGGCCACACGACCTAACTTACCGAGCTACAACTTTGAAAAAGAACCTAAATGGAGATTTGACTTTTAGGAGGGTCCCGCGATTACCGGAAGCTGTGTCATGCTGCTGCTCGAAAACATCAAATTCTCGACACAGTCTGGAATGAAAGGATCACAGCCCTGGCTATTAGTCGCGAAATTTCAGTCTGATTGAGGCCACGCGGAGCTAACCTAACGAGCTACAAGTTTGAAAAAGAACCTAAATGGAGATTCGACTTTTAGGCGGGCCCCGCGATTGCTTGAAGCTGTGACATGCTGCTGTTCGAAAACATCAAATTCTGGACACAGTCTGGAATTAAAGGATCACAGCCCTGGCTACAAGTCGCGAAATTTCAGTCTGATTGAGGCCACACGGAGCTAACTTAACGAGCTAAATCTTTGAAAAAGAACCTACATGGAGATTCGAATTTAGGAGGGTCCCGCGATTGCCGGAAGCTGTGAGATGCTGCAGCTCAAAAACATCAAATTCTCGACATAGTCTTAATGAAAGGATCACAGCACTAGCTACAAGCCGTAGAATTTCAGTCTTATTGAGGCCACACGGAGCTAACTTAACGAGCTACAACTTTGAAAAAGAACCTAAATGGAGATTTGAATTTTAGGAGGGTCCCGCGATTACCGGAAGCTGTGTCATGCTGCTGCTCGAAAACATCAAATTCTCGACACAGTCTGGAATGAAAGGATCACAGCCCTGGCTATTAGTCGCGAAATTTCAGTCTGATTGAGGCCACGCGGAGCAAACTTAACGAGCTAAATCTTTGTAAAAGAACCTACATGGAGATTCGAATTTAGGAGGGTCCCGCGATTGCTGGAAGCTGTGAGATGCTGCAGCTCGAAAACATCAAATTCTCGACATAGTCTTAATGAAAGAATCACAGCCCTAGCTACAAGCCGCAGAATTTCAGTCTTATTGAGGCCACACGGAGCTTACTTAACGAGCTACAACTTTGAAAAAGAACCTAAATGGAGATTCGACTTTTAGGCGGGTCCCGCGATTGCTTGAAGCTGTGACATGCTGCTGTTCGAAAACTTCAAATTAAGGACACAGTTTGGAATGAAAGGATCACAGCCCTGGCTACAAGTCGCGAAATTTCAGTCTGATTGAGGCCACACGGAGCTAACTTAACGAGTTAAATCTTTGAAAAAGAACCTACATGGAGATTCGAATTTAGGAGGGTCCCGCGATTGCTGGAAGCTGTGAGATGCTGCAGCTCGAAAACATCAAATTCTCGACATAGTCTTAATGAAAGAATCACAGCCCTAGCTACAAGCCGCAGAATTTCAGTCTTATTGAGGCCACACGGAGCTTACTTAACGAGCTACAACTTTGAAAAAGAACCTAAATGGAGATTCGACTTTTAGGCGGGTCCCGCGATTGCTTGAAGCTGTGACATGCTGCTGTTCGAAAACTTCAAATTAAGGACACAGTTTGGAATGAAAGGATCACAGCCCTGGCTACAAGTCGCGAAATTTCAGTCTGATTGAGGCCACACGGAGCTAACTTAACGAGCTAAATCTTTGAAAAAGAACCTACATGGAGATTCGAATTTAGGAGGGTCCCGCGATTGCCGGAAGCTGTGAGATGCTGCAGCTCGAAAACATCAAATTCTCGACATAGTCTTAATGAAAGGATCACAGTCCTAGCTACAAGCCGCAGAATTTCAGTCTTATTGTGGCCACACGGAGCTAACTTAATGAGCTACAACTTTGAAAAAGAACCTAAATGGAGATTTGACTTTTAGGAGGGTCCCGCGATTGCCGGAAGCTGTGACATGCTGCTGCTAAAAAACATCAAATTCTTATCACAGTCTGGAATGAAAGGATCACATCCCTGTTTACAAGTCGCGAAATTTAAGTCTGATTGAGGCCACACAGAGCTAACTGAACGAGCTACAACTTTGAAAAAGAACCTAAATGGAGATTCGAATTTAGGAGGGTCCCGCGATTGCCGGAAGCTGTGAGATGCTGCAGCTCGAAAACATCAAATTCTCGACATAGTCTTAATGAAAGGATCACAGCCCTAGCTACAAGCCGCAGAATTTCAGTCTTATTGAGGCCACACGGAGCTAACTTAACGAGCTACAACTTTGAAAAAGAACCTAAATGGAGATTTGACTTTTAGGAGGGTCCCGCGATTACCGGAAGCTGTGTCATGCTGCTGCTAAAAAACATCAAATTCTCGACACAGTCTGGAATGAAAGGATCACATCCCTGTTTACAAGTCGCGAAATTTAAGTCTGATTGAGGCCACACAGAGCTAACTGAACGAGCTACAACTTTGAAAAAGAACCTAAATGGAGATTCGAATTTAGGAGGGTCCCGCGATTGAGGGAAGCTGTGAGATGCTGCTGCTCGAAAACATCAAATTCTCAACACAGTCTTAATGAAAGGATCACAGCCCTAACTACAAGTCGCGAAATTTCAGTCTGATTGAGGCCACACGGAGCTAACTTACCGAGCTACAACTTTGAAAAAGAACCTAAATGGAGATTTGACCTTTAGGAGGGTCCTGCGAATACCGGAAGCTGTGTCATGCTGCTGCTCGAAAACATCAAATTCTCGACACAGTCTGGAATGAAAGGATCACAGCCCTGGCTATTAGTCGCGAAATTTCAGTCTGATTGAGGCCACGCGGAGCTAACCTAACGAGCTACAAGTTTGAAAAAGAACCTAAATGGAGATTCGACTTTTAGGCGGGCCCCGCGATTGCTTGAAGCTGTGACATGCTGCTGTTCGAAAACATCAAATTCTGGACACAGTCTGGAATTAAAGGATCACAGCCCTGGCTACAAGTCGCGAAATTTCAGTCTGATTGAGGCCACACGGAGCTAACTTAACGAGCTAAATCTTTGAAAAAGAACCTACATGGAGATTCGAATTTAGGAGGGTCTCGCGATTGCCGGAAGCTGTGAGATGCTGCAGCTCGAAAACATCAAATTCTCGACATAGTCTTAATGAAAGAATCACAACCCTAGCAATAAGTCGCGAAATTTCAGTCTGATTGAGGCCACGCGGAGCTAACCTAACGAGCTACAAGTTTGAAAAAGAACCTAAATGGAGATTCGACTTTTAGGTGGGTCCCGTGATTGCTTGAAGCTGTGACATGCTGCTGTTCGAAAACATCAAATTCTCGACACAGTCTGGAATGAAAGGATCACAGCCCTGGCTACAAGTCGCGGAATTTCAGTCTGATTGAGGCCACGCGGAGCTAACCTAACGAGCTACAAGTTTGAAAAAGAACCTAAATGGAGATTCGACTTTTAGGCGGGTCCCGCGATTGCTTGAAGCTGTGACATGCTGCTGTTCGAAAACTTCAAATTCAGGACACAGTTTGGAATGAAAGGATCACAGCCCTGGCCACAAGTCGCGAAATTTCAGTCTGATTGAGGCCACACGGAGCTAACTTAACGAGCTAAATCTTTGAAAAAGAACCTAAATGGAGATTCAAATTTAAGAGGGTCCCGCGATTGCCGGAAGCTGTGAGATGCTGCAGCTCGAAAACATCAAATTCTCGACATAGTCTTAATGAAAATATCACAGCCCTAGCTACAAGCCGCAGAATTTCAGTCTTATTGAGGCCACACGGAGCTAACTTAATGAGCTACAACTTTGAAAAAGAACCTAAATGGAGATTTGACTTTTAGGAGGGTCCCGCGATTGCCGGAAGCTGTGACATGCTGCTGCTAAAAAACATCAAATTCTCGACACAGTCTGGATTGAAAGGATCACATCCCTGTTTACAAGTCGCGAAATTTAAGTCTGATTGAGGCCACACAGAGCTAACTGAACGAGCTACAACTTTGAAAAAGAACCTAAATGGAGATTCGAATTTAGGAGGGTCCCGCGATTGCCGGAAGCTGTGAGATGCTGCAGCTCGAAAACATCAAATTCTCGACATAGTCTTAATGAAAGGATCACAACCCTAGCTACAAGCCGCAGAATTTCAGTCTTATTGAGGCCACACGGAGCTAACTTAACGAGCTACAACTTTGAAAAAGAACCTAAATGGAGATTTGACTTTTAGGTGGGTCCCGCGATTGCTTGAAGCTGTGACATGCTGCTGTTCGAAAACATCAAATTCTCGACATAGTCTGGAATGAAAGGATCACAGCCCTGGCTACAAGTCGTGAAATTTCAGTCTGATTGAGGCCACACAGAGATAACTGATCGAGCTACAACTTTGAAAAAGAACCTAAATGGAGATTCGAATTTAGGAGGGTCCCGCGATTGAGGGAAGCTGTGAGATGCTGCTGCTCGAAAACATCAAATTCTCAACACAGTCTTAATGAAAGGATCACAGCCCTAACTACAAGTCACGAATTTTCAGTCTGATTGAGGCCACACGGAGCAAACTTACCGAGCTACAACTTTGAAAAAGAACCTAAATGGAGATTTGACTTTTAGGAGGGTCCCGCGATTACCGGAAGCTGTGTCATGCTGCTGCTCGAAAACATCAAATTCTCGACACAGTCTGGAATGAAAGGATCACAGCCCTGGCTATTAGTCGCGAAATTTCAGTCTGATTGAGGCCACGCGGAGCTAACCTAACGAGCTACAAGTTTGAAAAAGAACTTAAATGGAGATTCGACTTTTAAGCGGGTCCCGCGATTGCTTGAAGCTGTGACATGCTGCTGTTCGAAAACATCAAATTCTCGACACAGTCTGGAATGAAAGGATCACATCCCTGTTTACAAGTCGCGAAATTTAAGTCTGATTGAGGCCACACAGAGCTAACTGAACGAGCTACAACTTTGAAAAAGAACCTAAATGGAGATTCGAATTTAGGAGGGTCCCACGATTGCCGGAAGCTGTGAGATGCTGCAGCTCGAAAACATCAAATTCTCGACATAGTCTTAATGAAAGGATCACAGCCCTAGCTACAAGCCGCAGAATTTCAGTCTTATTGAGGCCACACGGAGCTAACTTAACGAGCTACAACTTTGAAATAGAATCTAAATGGAGATTTGACTTTTAGGAGGGTCCCGCGATTACCGGAAGCTGTGTCATGCTGCTGCTCGAAAACATCAAATTCTCGACACAATCTGGAATGAAAGGATCACATCTCTGGCTACAAGTCGCGAAATTTCAGTCTGATTGAGGCCACACAGAGATAACTGATCGAGCTACAACTTTGAAAAGGAACCTAAATGGAGATTCGAATTTAGGAGGGTCCCGCGATTGAGGGAAGCTGTGAGATGCTGCTGCTCGAAAACATCAAATTCTCAACACAGTCTTAAGGAAAGGATCACAGCCCTAACTACAAGTCACGAAATTTCAGTCTGATTGAGGCCACACGGAGCTAACTTACCGAGCTACAACTTTGAAAAAGAACCTAAATGGAGATTTGACTTTTAGGAGGGTCCCGCGATTACCGGAAGCTGTGTCATGCTGCTGCTCGAAAACATCAAATTCTCGACACAGTCTGGAATGAAAGGATCACAGCCCTGGCTATTAGTCGCGAAATTTCAGTCTGATTGAGGCCACGCGGAGCTAACCTAACGAGCTACAAGTTTGAAAAAGAACTTAAATGGAGATTCGACTTTTAAGCGGGCCCCGCGATTGCTTGAAGCTGTGACATGCTGCTGTTCGAAAACTTCAAATTCTGGACACAGTCTGGAATGAAAGGATCACAGCCCTGGCTACAAGTCGCGAAATTTCAGTCTGATTGAGGCCACACGGAGCTAACTTAACGAGCTAAATCTTTGAAAAAGAACTTACATGGAGATTCGAATTTAGGAGGGTCCCGCGATTGCCGGAAGCTGTGAGATGCTGCAGCTCGAAAACATCAAATTCTCGACATAGTCTTAATGAAAGAATCACAGCCCTAGCTACAAGCCGCAGAATTTCAGTCTTATTGAGGCCACACGGAGCTAACTTAACGAGCTACAACTTTGAAAAAGAACCTAAATGGAGATTTGACTTTTAGGAGGGTCCCGCGATTACCGGAAGCTGTGTCATGCTGCTGCTCGAAAACATCAAATTCTCGACACAGTCTGGAATGAAAGGATCACAGCCCTTGCTACAAGTCGTGGAATTTCAGTCTGATTGAGGCCACGCGGATCTAACCTAACGAGCTACAAGTTTGAAAAAGAACCTAAATGGAGATTCGACTTTTAGGCGGGTCCCGCGATTGCTTGAAGCTGTGACATGCTGCTGTTCGAAAACATCAAATTCTGGACACAGTTTGGAATGAAAGGATCGTAGCCCTGGCTACAAGTCGCGAAATTTCAGTCTGATTGAGGCCACACGGAGCTAACTTAACGAGCTAAATCTTTGAAAAAGAACCTAAATGGAGATTTGACTTTTAGGAGGGTCCCGCGATCGTCGGAAGCTAAGACATGCTGTTGCTCGCAAACATCAAATTCTCGACACAGTCTGGAATGAAAGGATCACAGCCCTGGCTACAAGTCGCGGAATTTCAGTCTGATTGAGGCCACACGGAGCTAACTTAACGAGCTACAATTTTGAAAAAAAACCTAAATGGAGATTTGACTTTTAGGAGGGTCCCGCGATCGTCGGAAGCTGTGACATGCTGCTGTTCGAAAACATCAAATTCTCGACACAGTCAGGAATGAAAGGATCACAGCCCTGGCTACAAGTCGCGAAATTTCAATCTAATTGAGGCCACACGGAGCTAACTTAACGAGCTAAATCTTTGAAAAAGAGCCTAAATGGAGATTCGAATTTAGGAGGGTCCCGCGATTGCCGGAAGCTGTGAGATGCTGCAGCTCGAAAACATCAAATTCTCGACACAGTCTGGAATGAAAGGATCACTGCCCTGGCTACAAGTCGCGAAATTTAAGGCTGATTGAGGCCACACAGAGCTAACTGAACGAGCTACAACTTTGAAAAAGAACCTAAATGGAGATTCGAAATTAGGAGGGTCCCTCGATTGCCGGAAGCTGTGAGATGCTGCTGCTCGAAAACATTAAATTCTCGACACAGTCTTAATGAAAGGATCACAGCCCTGGCTACAAGTCGCGAAATTTCAGTCGGATCGAGGCCACACGGAGCTAACTTAACGAGCTACAACTTTGAAAAAGAACCTAAATGGAGATTTGACTTTTAGGAGGGTCCCGCGATTACCGGAAGCTGTGTCATGCTGCTGCTCGAAAACATCAAATTCTTGACACAGTCAGGAATGAAAGGATCACAGCCCTGGCTATAAGTCGTGAAATTTCAGTCTGATTGAGGCCACACGGAGCTAACCTAACGAGCTACAAGTTTGAAAAAGAACCTAAATGGAGATTCAACTTTTAGGTGGGTCCCGCGATTGCTTGAAGCCGTGACATGCTGCTGTTCGAAAACTTCAAATTCAGGACACAGTTTGGAATGAAAGGATCACAGCCCTGGCTACAAGTCGCGAAATTTCAGTCTGATTGAGGCCACACGGAGCTAACTTAACGAGCTAAATCTTTGAAAAAGAACCTAAATGGAGATTCAAATTTAAGAGGGTCCCACGATTGCCGGAAGCTGTGAGATGCTGCTTCTCAAAAACATCAAATTCTCGACACAGTCTGGAATGAAAGGATCACAGCCCTGGCTACAAGTCGCGAAATTTCAGCCTGATTGAGGCCACACGGAGCTAACTTAACGAGCTACAACTTTGAAAAAGAACCTAAATGGAGATTTGACTTTTAGGAGGGTCCCGCGATTGTCGGAAGCTGTGACATGCTGCTGCTAAAAAACATCAAATTCTCGACACAGTCTGGAATGAAAGGATCACATCCCTGTTTACAAGTCGCGAAATTTAAGTCTGATTGAGGCCACACAGAGCTAACTGAACGAGCTACAACTTTGAAAAAGAACCTAAATGGAGATTCGAATTTAGGAGGGTCCCGCGATTGCCAGAAGCTGTGAGATGCTGCAGCTCGAAGACATCAAATTCTCGACAAAGTCTTAATAAAAGGATCACAGCCCTAGCTACAAGCCGCAGAATTTCAGTCTTATTGAGGCCACACGGAGCTAACTTAAATAGCAACAACTTTGAAAAAGAACCTAAATGGAGATTGGACTTTTAGGAGGGTCCCGCGATCATCGGAAGCTGTGACATGTTGTTGCTCGCAAACATCAAATTCTCGACACAGTCTGGAATGAAAGGATCACAGCCCTGGCTACAAGTCGCGGAATTTCAGTCTGATTGAGGCCACACGGAGCTAACTTAACGAGCAACAATTTTGAAAAAAAACCTAAATGGAGATTTGACTTTTAGGAGGGTCCCGCGATCGTCGGAAGCTGTGATCTGCTGCTGTTCGAAAACATCAAATTCTCGACACAGTCAGGAATGAAAGGATCACAGCCCTGGCTACAAGTCGCGAAATTTCAATCTGATTGAGGCCACACGGAGCTAACTTAACGAGCTAAATCTTTGAAAAAGAACCTAAATGGAGATTCAAATTTAGGAGGGTCCCGCGATTGCCGGAAGCTGTGAGATGCTGCAGCTCGAAAACATCAAATTCTCGACACAGTCTGGAATGAAAGGATCACTGCCCTAGCTACAAGTCGCGAAATTTAAGGCTGATTGAGGCCACACAGAGCTAACTGAACGAGCTACAACTTTGAAAAAGAACCTAAATGGAGATTCGAATTTAGGAGGGTCCCGCGATTGCCGGAAGCTGTGAGATGCTGCTGCTCGAAAACATCAAATTCTCGACACAGTCTTAATGAAAGGATCACAGCCCTGGCTACAAGTCGCGAAATTTCAGTCTGATTGAGGCTACACGGAGCTAACTTAACGAGCTACAACTTTGAAAAAGAACCTAAATGGAGATTTGACTTTTAGGAGGGTCCCGCAATTACCGGAAGCTGTGTCATGCTGCTGCTCGAAAACATCAAATTCTCGACACAGTCAGGAATGAAAGGATCACAGCCCTGGCTATAAGTCACGAAATTTCAGTCTGATTGAGGCCACACGGAGCTAACCTAACGAGCTACAAGTTTGAAAAAGAACCTAAATGGAGATTCGACTTTTAGGTGGGTCCCGCGATTGCTTGAAGCCGTGACATGCTGCTGTTCGAAAACTTCAAATTCAGGACACAGTTTGGAATGAAAGGATCACAGCCCTGGCTACAAGTCGCGAAATTTCAGTCTGATTGAGGCCACACAGAGCTAACTTAACGAGCTAAATCTTTGAAAAAGAACCTAAATGGAGATTCAAATTTAAGAGGGTCCCACGATTGCCGGAAGCTGTGAGATGCTGCTTCTCAAAAACATCAAATTCTCGACACAGTCTGGAATGAAAGGATCACAGCCCTGGCTACAAGTCGCGAAATTTCAGCCTGATTGAGGCCACACGGAGCTAACTTAACGAGCTGCAACTTTGAAAAAGAACCGATTTGACTTTTAGGAGGGTCCCGCGATTGTCGGAAGCTGTGACATGCTGCTGCTAAAAAACATCAAATTCTCGACACAGTCTGGAATGAAAGGATCACATCCCTGTTTACAAGTCGCGAAATTTAAGTCTGATTGAGGCCACACAGAGCTAACTGAACGAGCTACAACTTTGAAAAAGAACCTAAATGGAGATTCGAATTTAGGAGGGTCCCGCGATTGCCAGAAGCTGTGAGATGCTGCAGCTCGAAGACATCAAATTCTCGACATAGTCTTAATGAAAGGATCACAGCCCTAGCTACAAGCCGCAGAATTTCAGTCTTATTGAGGCCACACGGAGCTAACTTAAATAGCTACAACTTTGAAAAAGAACCTAAATGGAGATTGGACTTTTAGGAGGGTCCCGCGATCATCGGAAGCTGTGACATGTTGTTGCTCGCAAACATCAAATTCTCGACACAGTCAGGAATGAAAGGATCACAGCCCTGGCTACAAGTCGCGGAATTTCAGTCTGATTGAGGCCACACGGAGCTAACTTAACGAGCAACAATTTTGAAAAAAAACCTAAATGGAGATTTGACTTTTAGGAGGGTCCCGCGATCGTCGGAAGCTGTGATCTGCTGCTGTTCGAAAACATCAAATTCTCGACACAGTCATGAATGAAAGGATCACAGCCCTGGCTACAAGTCGCGAAATTTCAATCTGATTGAGGCCACATGGAGCTAACTTAACGAGCTAAATCTTTGAAAAAGAACCTAAATGGAGATTCAAATTTAGGCGGGTCCCGCGATTGCCGGAAGCTGTGAGATGCTGCAGCTCGAAAACATCAAATTCTCGACACAGTCTGGAATGAAAGGATCACTGCCCTGGCTACAAGTCGCGAAATTTAAGGCTGATTGAGGCCACACAGAGCTAACTGAACGAGCTACAACTTTGAAAAAGAACCTAAATGGAGATTCGAATTTAGGACGGCCCGCGATTGCCGGAAGCTGTGAGATGCTGCAACTCGAAAACATCAAATTCTCGACACAGTTTTAATGAAAGGATCACAGCCCTGGCTACAAGTCGCGAAATTTCAGTCTGATTGAGGCTACACGGAGCTAACTTAACGAGCTACAACTTTGAAAAAGAACCTAAATGGAGATTTGACTTTTAGGAGGGTCCCGCAATTACCGGAAGCTGTGTCATGCTGCTGCTCGAAAACATCAAATTCTCGACACAGTCTGGAATGAAAGGATCACAGCCCTGGCTATAAGTCACGAAATTTCAGTCTGATTGAGGCCACACGGAGCTAACCTAACGAGCTACAAGTTTGAAAAAGAACCTAAATGGATATTCGACTTTTAGGTGGGTCCCGCGATTGCTTGAAGCCGTGACATGCTGCTGTTCGAAAACTTCAAATTCAGGACACAGTTTGGAATGAAAGGATCACAGCCCTGGCTACAAGTCGCGAAATTTCAGTCTGATTGAGGCCACACTGAGCTAACTTAACGAGCTAAATCTTTGAAAAAGAACCTAAATGGAGATTCAAATTTAAGAGGGTCCCACGATTGCCGGAAGCTGTGAGATGCTGCTTCTCAAAAACATCAAATTCTCGACACAGTCTGGAATGAAAGGATAACAGCCCTGGCTACAAGTCGCGAAATTTCAGCCTGATTGAGGCCACACGGAGCAAACTTAACGAGCTACAACTTTGAAAAAGAACCTAAATGGAGATTTGACTTTTAGGAGGGTCCCGCGATTGCCGGAAGCTGTGACATGCTGCTGCTAAAAAACATCAAATTCACGACACAGTCTGGAATGAAAGGATCACATCCCTGTTTACAAGTCGCGAAATTTAAGTCTGATTGAGGCCACACAGAGCTAACTGAACGAGTTACAACTTTGAAAAAGAACCTAAATGGAGATTCGAATTGAGGAGGGTCCCGCGATTGCCGGAAGCTGTGAGATGCTGCAGCTCGAAAACATCAAATTCTCGACATAGTCTTAATGAAAGGATCACAGCCCTAGCTACAAGCCGCAGAATTTCAGTCTTATTGAGGCCACACGGAGCTAACTTAAATAGCTACAACTTTGAAAAAGAACCTAAATGGAGATTTGACTTTTAGGAGGGTCCTGCGATCGTCGGAAGCTGTGACATGCTGCTGCTAAAAAACATCAAATTCTCGACACAGTCTAAGAGGGTCCCGCGATTGCCGGAAGCTGTGACACGCTGCTGCTCAAAAATATCGAATTCTCGACATAGTCTGGAACGAAAGGATCACAGCCCTGGCTACAAGTCGCGAAATTTTAGTCTGATTGAGAAAGCACGAAGCTAACTTAACGAGCTACAACTTTGAAAAAGAACCTCAATGGATATTCGACTTTTAGGAGGGTCCCGAGATTGCCGGAAGCTGTGACATGTTGTTGCTCAAAAACATAAAATTCCCGACACAGTCTGGAACGAAAGGATCACAAAACTAGCTACAATACGCAAATTTCAGTCTGATTGAGGCCACACGGAGCGAACTTAACGAGCTATATCTTTGAAAAAGAACTTAAATGGAGATTCGACTTTTAGGAGGGTCCCGCGATTGCCGGAAGCTGTGACATGGTGCTGCTAAAAAATATCAAATTCTCAACACAGTCTGGAAGGAAAGGATAACATCCCTTGCTACAAGTCGCAAAATTTCAGTCTGATTGAGGCCACACATAGCTAACTTAACGAGCTACAAAATTTGAAAAGGAACTTTTATGGAGATTGGACTTTTAAGAGGGTCCCGCGATTGCCGGAAGCTGTCACATGCTGCTGCTCAAAAACATCAAATTCTCGACACAGTCTGGAACGAAATGATCATAACCCTGGCTACAATTCGCAAATTTCAGTCTGATTGAGGCCACACGGAGCTAACTTAACGAGCTATACATTTGAAAAAGAACTTAAATGGAGATTCGACTTTTAGGAGGGTCCCGCGATTGCCGGAAGCTGTGACATGGTGCTGCTCAAAAACATAAAACTCTCTACGCAGTCTGGAACGAAAGGATCACAACCCTGGCTACAATTCGCAAATTTCAGTCTGATTGAGGCCACACAGAGCTAACTTAACGAGCTATATATTTGAAAAAGAACTTAAATGGAGATTCGAAATTTAACAGGGTCCCGCGATTGCCGGAAGCTGTGACATGGTGCTGCTAAAAAATATCAAATTCTCAACACAGTCTGGAAGGAAAGGATCACATCCCTTGCTACAAGTCGCAAAATTTCAGTCTGATTGAGGCCACACATAGCTAACTTAACGAGCTACAAATTTGAAAAGGAACTTTTATGGAGATTCGACTATTAAGAGGGTCTCGCGATTGCCGGAAGCTGTGACATGCTGCTCCTCAAAAACATCAAATTCTCGACACAGTCTGGAACGAAAGGATCACAACCCTGGCTACAATTCGCAAATTTCAGTCTGATTGAGGCCACACGGAGCTAACTTAACGAGCTATACATTTGAAAAAGAACTTAAATGGAGATTCGACTTTTAGGAGGGTCCCGCGATTGCCGGAAGCTGTGACATGGTGCTGCTCAAAGACATCAAATTCTCGACACAGTCTGGAACGAAAGGATCACAACCCTGGCTACGATTCGCAAATTTCAGTCTGATTGAGGCCACACAGAGCTAACTTAACGAGCTATATATTTGAAAAAGAACTTAAAAGAGATTCGACTTTTAGGAGGGTCCCGCGATTGCCGAAAGCTGTGACATGGTGCTGCTAAAAAATATCAAATTCTCAACACAGTCTGGAAGGAAAGGATCACATCCCTTGCTACAACTCGCAAAATTTCAGTCTGATTGAGGCCACACATAGATAACTTAACGAGCTACAAAATTTGAAAAGGAACTTTTATGGAGATTCGACTTTTAAGAGGGTCCCGCGATTGCCGGAAGCTGTGACATGCTGCTGCTCAAAAACATCAAATTCTCGACACAGTCTGGAACGAAAGGATCACAACCCTGGCTACAATTCGCAAATTTCAGACTGATTGAGGAAATATGGAGCTAACTTAACGAGCTATACATTTAATAAAGAACTTAAATGGAGATTCGACTTTTAGGAGGGTCCCGCGATTGCCGGAAGCTGTGACATGGTGCTGCTCAAAAACATCAAATTCTCGACACAGTCTGGAACGAAAGGATCACAACCCTAACTACAATTCGCAAATTTCAGTCTGATTGAGGCCACACAGAGCTAACTTAACGAGCTATATATTTGAAAAATAACTTAAATGGAGATTCGACTTTTAGGAGGGTCCCGCGATTGCCAGAAGCTGTGACATGGTGCTGCTAAAAAATATCAAATTCTCAACACAGTCTGGAAGGAAAGGATCACATCCCTTGCTACAAGTCGCAAAATTTCAGTCTGATTGAGGCCACACAAAGCTAACTTAACAAGCTACAAATTTGAAACGGAACTTTTATGGTGATTCGACTTTTAAGAGGGTCTCGCGATTGCCGGAAGCTGTGACATGCTGCTGCTCAAAAACATCAAATTCTCGACACAGTCTGGAACGAAAGGATCACAACCCTGGCTACAATTCGCAAATTTCAGTCTGATTGAGGCCACACGGAGCTAACTTAACGAGCTATACATTTGAAAAAGAACTTAAATGGAGATTCGACTTTTAGGAAGGTCCCGCGATTGCCGGAAGCTGTGACATGGTGCTGCTCAAAAACATCAAATTCTCGACACAGTCTGGAACGAAAGGATCACAACCCTGGCTACAATTCGCAAATTTCAGTCTGATTGAGGCCACACAGAGCTAACTTAACGAGCTATATATTTGAAAAAGAACTTAAATGGAGATTCGACTTTTAGGAGGATCCCGCGATTGCCAGAAGCTGTGACATGGTGCTGCTAAAAAATATCAAATTCTCAACACAGTCTGGAAGGAAAGGATCACATCCCTTGCTACAAGTCGCAAAATTTCAGTCTGATTGAGGCCACACATAGCTAACTTAACGAGCTATATATTTGAAAAAGAACTTAAATGGAGATTCGACTTTTAGGAGGGTCCCGCGATTGCCGGAAGCTGTGACATGGTGCTGCTAAAAAATATCAAATTCGCAACACAGTCTGGAAGGAAAGGATCACAAACCCTGCTACAAGTCGCAAAATTTCAGTCTGATTGAGGCCACACATAGCTAACTTAACGAGCTACAAATTTGAAAAGGAACTTTTATGGAGATTCGACTTTTAAGAGGGTCTCGCGATTGCCGGAAGCTGTGACATGCTGCTGCTCAAAAACATCAAATTCTCGACACAGTCTGGAACGAAAGGATCACAACCCTGGCTACAATTCGCAAATTTCAGTCTGATTGAGGCCACACAGAGCTAACTTAACGAGCTATATATTTGAAAAAGAACTTAAAAGAGATTCGACTTTTAGGAGGGTCCCGCGATTGCCGAAAGCGGTGACATGGTGCTTCTAAAAAATATCAAATTCTCAACACAGTCTGGAAGGAAAGGATCACATCCCTTGCTACAACTCGCAAAATTTCAGTCTGATTGAGGCCACACATAGCTAACTTAACGAGCTACAAAATTTGAAAAGGAACTTTTATGGAGATTCGACTTTTAAGAGGGTCCCGCGATTGCCGGAAGCTGTGACATGCTGCTGCTCAAAAACATCAAATTGTCGACACAGTCTGGAGCGAAAGGATCACAACCCTGGCTACAATTCGCAAATTTCAGACTGATTGAGGCCACATGGAGCTAACTTAACGAGCTATACATTTAATAAAGAACTTAAATGGAGATTCGACTTTTAGGAGGGTCCTGCGATTGCCGGAAGCTGTGACATGGTGCTGCTCAAAAACATAAAATTCTCGACACAGTCTGGAACGAAAGGATCACAACCCTAACTACAATTCGCAAATTTCAGTCTGATTGAGGCCACACAGAGCTAACTTAACGAGCTATATATTTGAAAAAGAACTTAAATGGAGATTCGACTTTTAGGAGGGTCCCGCGATTGCCAGAAGCTGTGACATGGTGCTGCTAAAAAATATCAAATTCTCAACACAGTCTGGAAGGAAAGGATCACATCCCTTGCTACAAGTCGCAAAATTTCAGTCTGATTGAGGCCACACAAAGCTAACTTAACAAGCTACAAATTTGAAAAGGAACTTTTATGGTGATTCGACTTTTAAGAGGGTCTCGCGATTGCCGGAAGCTGTGACATGCTGCTGCTCAAAAACATCAAATTCTCGACACAGTCTGGAACGAAAGGATCACAACCCTGGCTACAATTCGCAAATTTCAGTCTGGTTGAGGCCACACGGAGCTAACTTAACGAGCTATACATTTGAAAAAGAACTTAAATGGAGATTCGACTTTTAGGAGGGTCCCGCGATTGCCGGAAGCTGTGACATGGTGTTGCTCAAAAACATCAAATTCTCGACACAGTCTGGAACGAAAGGATCACAACCCTGGCTACAATTCGCAAATTTCAGTCTGATTGAGGCCACACAGAGCTAACTTAACGAGCTATATATTTGAAAAAGAACTTAAATGGAGATTCGACTTTTAGGAGGATCCCGCGATTGCCAGAAGCTGTGACATGGTGCTGCTAAAAAATATCAAATTCTCAACACAGTCTGGAAGGAAAGGATCACATCCCTTGCTACAAGTCGCAAAATTTCAGTCTGATTGAGGCCACACATAGCTAACTTAACGAGCTATATATTTGAAAAAGAACTTAAATGGAGATTCGACTTTTAGGAGGGTCCCGCGATTGCCGGAAGCTGTGACATGGTGCTGCTAAAAAATATCAAATTCGCAACACAGTCTGGAAGGAAAGGATCACAAACCCTGCTACAAATCGCAAAATTTCAGTCTGATTGAGGCCACACATAGCTAACTTAACGAGCTACAAATTTGAAAAGGAACTTTTATGGAGATTCGACTTTTAAGAGGGTCTCGCGATTGCCGGAAGCTGTGACATGCTGCTGCTCAAAAACATCAAATTCTCGACACAATCTGGAACGAAAGGATCACAACCCTGGCTACAATTTGCAAATTTCAGTCTGATTGAGGCCACACGGAGCTAACTTAACGAGCTATACATTTGAAAAAGAACTTAAATGGAGATTCGACTTTTAGGAGGGTCCCTCGATTGCCGGAAGCTGTGACATGGTGCTGCTCAAAAACATCAAATTCTCGACACAGTCTGGAACGAAAGGATCACAACCCTGGCTACAATTCGCAAATTTCAGTCTGAATGAGGCTACACAGAGCTAACTTAACGAGCTATATATTTGAAAAAGAACTTAAATGGAGATTCGACTTTTAGGAGGGTCCCGCAATTGCCGGAAGCTGTGACATGGTGCTGCTAAAAAATATCAAATTTCTCAACACAGTCTGGAAGGAAAGGATCACATCCCTTGCTACAAGTCGCAAAATTTCAGTCTGATTGAGGCCACACATAGCTAACTTAACGAGCTACAAAATTTGAAAAGGAACATTTATGGAGATTCGACTTTTAAGAGGGTCCCGCGATTGCCGGAAGCTGTGACATGGTGCTGCTAAAAAATATCAAATTCTCAACACAGTCTGGAAGGAAAGGATCACATCCCTTGCTACAAGTCGCAAAATTTCAGTCTGATTGAGGCCACACATAGCTAACTTAACGAGCTACAAAATTTGAAAAGGAACTTTTATGGAGATTCGACTTTTAAGAGGATCCCGCGATTGCCGGAAGCTGTGACATGCTGCTCCTCAAAAACATCAAATTCTCGACACAGTCTGGAACGAAAGGATCACAACCCTAGCTACAATTCGCAAATTTCAGTCTGATTGAGGGCCACACGGAGCTAACTTAACGAGCTATACATTTGAAAAAGAACTTAAATGGAGATTCGACTTTTAGGAGGGTCCCGCGATTGCCGGAAGCTGTGACATGGTGCTGCTCAAAGACATCAAATTCTCGACACAGTCTGGAACGAAAGGATCACAACCCTGGCTACGATTCGCAAATTTCAGTCTGATTGAGGCCACACAGAGCTAACTTAACGAGCTATATATTTGAAAAAGAACTTAAATGAGATTCGACTTTTAGGAGGGTCCCGCGATTGCCGAAAGCTGTGACATGGTGCTTCTAAAAAATATCAAATTCTCAACACAGTCTGGAAAGAAAGGATCACATCCCTTGCTACAACTCGCAAAATTTCAGTCTGATTGAGGCCACACATAGCTAACTTAACGAGCTACAAAATTTGAAAAGGAACTTTTATGGAGATTCGACTTTTAAGAGGGTCCCGCGATTGCCGGAAGCTGTGACATGCTGCTGCTCTAAAACATCAAATTCTCGACACAGTCTGGAACGAAAGGATCACAACCCTGGCTACAATTCGCAAATTTCAGACTGATTGAGGCCACATGGAGCTAACTTAACGAGCTATACATTTAATAAAGAACTTAAATGGAGATTCGACTTTTAGGAGGGTCCCGCGATTGCCGGAAGCTGTGACATGGTGCTGCTCAAAAACATCAAATTCTCGACACAGTCTGGAACGAAAGGATCACAACCCTAACTACAATTCGCAAATTTCAGTCTGATTGAGGCCACACAGAGCTAACTTAACGAGCTATATATTTGAAAAAGAACTTAAATGGAGATTCGACTGTTAGGAGGGTCCCGCGATTGCCAGAAGCTGTGACATGGTGCTGCTAAAAAATATCAAATTCTCAACACAGTCTGGAAAGAAAGGATCACATCCCTTGCTACAACTCGCAAAATTTCAGTCTGATTGAGGCCACA
Source organism: Lotus japonicus (assembly GCF_012489685.1). Classification (NCBI taxonomy): domain Eukaryota; kingdom Viridiplantae; phylum Streptophyta; class Magnoliopsida; order Fabales; family Fabaceae; genus Lotus; species Lotus japonicus. The sequence goes on along the minus strand of NC_080042.1, from coordinate 83,488,312 downwards.
CATAGCTAACTTAACGAGCTACAAAATTTGAAAAGGAACTTTTATGGAGATTCGACTTTTAAGAGGGTCCCGCGATTGCCGGAAGCTGTGACATGCTGCTGCTCAAAAACATCAAATTCTCGACACAGTCTGGAACGAAAGGATCACAACCCTGGCTACAATTCGCAAATTTCAGTCTGATTGAGGCCACACGGAGCTAACTTAACGAGCTATACATTTGAAAAAGAACTTAAATGGAGATTCGACTTTTAGGAAGGTCCCGCGATTGCCGGAAGCTGTGACATGGTGCTGCTCAAAAACATCAAATTCTCGACACAGTCTGGAACGAAAGGATCACAACCCTGGCTACAATTCGCAAATTTCAGTCTGATTGAGGCCACACAGAGCTAACTTAACGAGCTATATATTTGAAAAAGAACTTAAATGGAGATTCGACTTTTAGGAGGATCCCGCGATTGCCAGAAGCTGTGACATGGTGCTGCTAAAAAATATCAAATTCTCAACACAGTCTGGAAGGAAAGGATCACATCCCTTGCTACAAGTCGCAAAATTTCAGTCTGATTGAGGCCACACATAGCTAACTTAACGAGCTATATATTTGAAAAAGAACTTAAATGGAGATTCGACTTTTAGGAGGGTCCCGCGATTGCCGGAAGCTGTGACATGGTGCTGCTAAAAAATATCAAATTCGCAACACAGTCTGGAAGGAAAGGATCACAAACCCTGCTACAAGTCGCAAAATTTCAGTCTGATTGAGGCCACACATAGCTAACTTAACGAGCTACAAATTTGAAAAGGAACTTTTATGGAGATTCGACTTTTAAGAGGGTCTCGCGATTGCCGGAAGCTGTGACATGCTGCTGCTCAAAAACATCAAATTCTCGACACAGTCTGGAACGAAAGGATCACAACCCTGGCTACAATTCGCAAATTTCAGTCTGATTGAGGCCACACAGAGCTAACTTAACGAGCTATATATTTGAAAAAGAACTTAAAAGAGATTCGACTTTTAGGAGGGTCCCGCGATTGCCGAAAGCGGTGACATGGTGCTTCTAAAAAATATCAAATTCTCAACACAGTCTGGAAGGAAAGGATCACATCCCTTGCTACAACTCGCAAAATTTCAGTCTGATTGAGGCCACACATAGCTAACTTAACGAGCTACAAAATTTGAAAAGGAACTTTTATGGAGATTCGACTTTTAAGAGGGTCCCGCGATTGCCGGAAGCTGTGACATGCTGCTGCTCAAAAACATCAAATTGTCGACACAGTCTGGAGCGAAAGGATCACAACCCTGGCTACAATTCGCAAATTTCAGACTGATTGAGGCCACATGGAGCTAACTTAACGAGCTATACATTTAATAAAGAACTTAAATGGAGATTCGACTTTTAGGAGGGTCCTGCGATTGCCGGAAGCTGTGACATGGTGCTGCTCAAAAACATAAAATTCTCGACACAGTCTGGAACGAAAGGATCACAACCCTAACTACAATTCGCAAATTTCAGTCTGATTGAGGCCACACAGAGCTAACTTAACGAGCTATATATTTGAAAAAGAACTTAAATGGAGATTCGACTTTTAGGAGGGTCCCGCGATTGCCAGAAGCTGTGACATGGTGCTGCTAAAAAATATCAAATTCTCAACACAGTCTGGAAGGAAAGGATCACATCCCTTGCTACAAGTCGCAAAATTTCAGTCTGATTGAGGCCACACAAAGCTAACTTAACAAGCTACAAATTTGAAAAGGAACTTTTATGGTGATTCGACTTTTAAGAGGGTCTCGCGATTGCCGGAAGCTGTGACATGCTGCTGCTCAAAAACATCAAATTCTCGACACAGTCTGGAACGAAAGGATCACAACCCTGGCTACAATTCGCAAATTTCAGTCTGGTTGAGGCCACACGGAGCTAACTTAACGAGCTATACATTTGAAAAAGAACTTAAATGGAGATTCGACTTTTAGGAGGGTCCCGCGATTGCCGGAAGCTGTGACATGGTGTTGCTCAAAAACATCAAATTCTCGACACAGTCTGGAACGAAAGGATCACAACCCTGGCTACAATTCGCAAATTTCAGTCTGATTGAGGCCACACAGAGCTAACTTAACGAGCTATATATTTGAAAAAGAACTTAAATGGAGATTCGACTTTTAGGAGGATCCCGCGATTGCCAGAAGCTGTGACATGGTGCTGCTAAAAAATATCAAATTCTCAACACAGTCTGGAAGGAAAGGATCACATCCCTTGCTACAAGTCGCAAAATTTCAGTCTGATTGAGGCCACACATAGCTAACTTAACGAGCTATATATTTGAAAAAGAACTTAAATGGAGATTCGACTTTTAGGAGGGTCCCGCGATTGCCGGAAGCTGTGACATGGTGCTGCTAAAAAATATCAAATTCGCAACACAGTCTGGAAGGAAAGGATCACAAACCCTGCTACAAATCGCAAAATTTCAGTCTGATTGAGGCCACACATAGCTAACTTAACGAGCTACAAATTTGAAAAGGAACTTTTATGGAGATTCGACTTTTAAGAGGGTCTCGCGATTGCCGGAAGCTGTGACATGCTGCTGCTCAAAAACATCAAATTCTCGACACAATCTGGAACGAAAGGATCACAACCCTGGCTACAATTTGCAAATTTCAGTCTGATTGAGGCCACACGGAGCTAACTTAACGAGCTATACATTTGAAAAAGAACTTAAATGGAGATTCGACTTTTAGGAGGGTCCCTCGATTGCCGGAAGCTGTGACATGGTGCTGCTCAAAAACATCAAATTCTCGACACAGTCTGGAACGAAAGGATCACAACCCTGGCTACAATTCGCAAATTTCAGTTTGAATGAGGCTACACAGAGCTAACTTAACGAGCTATATATTTGAAAAAGAACTTAAATGGAGATTCGACTTTTAGGAGGGTCCCGCAATTGCCGGAAGCTGTGACATGGTGCTGCTAAAAAATATCAAATTTCTCAACACAGTCTGGAAGGAAAGGATCACATCCCTTGCTACAAGTCGCAAAATTTCAGTCTGATTGAGGCCACACATAGCTAACTTAACGAGCTACAAAATTTGAAAAGGAACATTTATGGAGATTCGACTTTTAAGAGGGTCCCGCGATTGCCGGAAGCTGTGACATGGTGCTGCTAAAAAATATCAAATTCTCAACACAGTCTGGAAGGAAAGGATCACATCCCTTGCTACAAGTCGCAAAATTTCAGTCTGATTGAGGCCACACATAGCTAACTTAACGAGCTACAAAATTTGAAAAGGAACTTTTATGGAGATTCGACTTTTAAGAGGATCCCGCGATTGCCGGAAGCTGTGACATGCTGCTCCTCAAAAACATCAAATTCTCGACACAGTCTGGAACGAAAGGATCACAACCCTAGCTACAATTCGCAAATTTCAGTCTGATTGAGGGCCACACGGAGCTAACTTAACGAGCTATACATTTGAAAAAGAACTTAAATGGAGATTCGACTTTTAGGAGGGTCCCGCGATTGCCGGAAGCTGTGACATGGTGCTGCTCAAAGACATCAAATTCTCGACACAGTCTGGAACGAAAGGATCACAACCCTGGCTACGATTCGCAAATTTCAGTCTGATTGAGGCCACACAGAGCTAACTTAACGAGCTATATATTTGAAAAAGAACTTAAATGAGATTCGACTTTTAGGAGGGTCCCGCGATTGCCGAAAGCTGTGACATGGTGCTTCTAAAAAATATCAAATTCTCAACACAGTCTGGAAAGAAAGGATCACATCCCTTGCTACAACTCGCAAAATTTCAGTCTGATTGAGGCCACACATAGCTAACTTAACGAGCTACAAAATTTGAAAAGGAACTTTTATGGAGATTCGACTTTTAAGAGGGTCCCGCGATTGCCGGAAGCTGTGACATGCTGCTGCTCTAAAACATCAAATTCTCGACACAGTCTGGAACGAAAGGATCACAACCCTGGCTACAATTCGCAAATTTCAGACTGATTGAGGCCACATGGAGCTAACTTAACGAGCTATACATTTAATAAAGAACTTAAATGGAGATTCGACTTTTAGGAGGGTCCCGCGATTGCCGGAAGCTGTGACATGGTGCTGCTCAAAAACATCAAATTCTCGACACAGTCTGGAACGAAAGGATCACAACCCTAACTACAATTCGCAAATTTCAGTCTGATTGAGGCCACACAGAGCTAACTTAACGAGCTATATATTTGAAAAAGAACTTAAATGGAGATTCGACTTTTAGGAGGGTCCCGCGATTGCCAGAAGCTGTGACATGGTGCTGCTAAAAAATATCAAATTCTCAACACTGTCTGGAAGGAAAGGATCACATCCCTTGCTACAAGTCGCAAAATTTCAGTTTGATTGAGGCCACACAAAGCTAACTTAACAAGCTACAAATTTGAAAAGGAACTTTTATGGTGATTCGACTTTTAAGAGGGTCTCGCGATTGCCGGAAGCTGTGACATGCTGCTGCTCAAAAACATCAAATTCTCGACACAGTCTGGAACAAAAGGATCACAACCCTGGCTACAATTCTCAAATTTCAGTCTGATTGAGGCCACACGGAGCTAACTTAACGAGCTATACATTTGAAAAAGAACTTAAATGGAGATTCGACTTTTAGGAGGGTCCCGCGATTGCCGGAAGCTGTGACATGGTGCTGCTCAAAAACATCAAATTCTCGACACAGTCTGGAACGAAAGGATCACAACCCTGGCTACAATTCGCAAATTTCAGTCTGATTGAGGCCACACAGAGCTAACTTAACGAGCTATATATTTGAAAAAGAACTTAAATGGAGATTCGACTTTTAGGAGGATCCCGCGATTGCCAGAAGCTGTGACATGGTGCTGCTAAAAAATATCAAATTCTCAACACAGTCTGGAAGGAAAGGATCACATCCCTTGCTACAAGTCGCAAAATTTCAGTCTGATTGAGGCCACACGTAGCTAACTTAACGAGCTATATATTTGAAAAAGAACCTAAATGGAGATTCGACTTTTAGGAGGGTCCCGCGATTGCCGGAAGCTGTGACATGGTGCTGCTAAAAAATATCAAATTCGCAACACAGTCTGGAAGGAAAGGATCACATCCCCTGCTACAAGTCGCAAAATTTCAGTCTGATTGAGGCCACACATAGCTAACTTAACGAGCTACAAATTTGAAAAGGAACTTTTATGGAGATTCGACTTTTAAGAGGGTCCCGCGATTGCCGGAAGCTGTGACATGCTGCTGCTCAAAAACATTAAATTCTCGACACAGTCTGGAACGAAAGGATCACAACCCTGGCTACAATTCGCAAATTTCAGTCTGATTGAGGCCACACGGAGCTAACTTAACGAGTTATACATTTGAAAAAGAACTTAAATGGAGATTCGACTTTTAGGAGGGTCCCGCGATTGCCGGAAGCTGTGACATGGTGCTGCTCAAAAACATCAAATTCTCGACACAGTCTGGAACGAAAGGATTACAACCCTGGCTACAATTCGCAAATTTCAGTCTGATTGAGGCCACACGGAGCTAACTTAACGAGCTACAAAATTTGAAAAGGAACTTTTATGGAGATTCGACTTTTAAGAGGGTCCCGCGATTGCCGGAAGCTGTGACATGCTGCTGCTCAAAAACATTAAATTCTCGACACAGTCTGGAACGAAAGGATCACAACCCTGGCTACAATTCGCAAATTTCAGTCTGATTGAGGCCACACGGAGCTAACTTAACGAGCTATACATTTGAAAAAGAACTTAAATGGAGATTCGACTTTTAGGAGGGTCCCGCGATTGCCGGAAGCTGTGACATGGTGCTGCTCAAAAACATCAAAATCTCGACACAGTCTGGAACGAAAGGATCACAACCCTGGCTACAATTCGCAAATTTCAGTCTGATTGAGGCCACACAGAGCTAACTTAACGAGCTATATATTTGAAAAAGAACTTAAATGGAGATTCGACTTTTAGGAGGGTCCCGCGATTGCCGGAAGCTGTGACATGGTGCTGCTAAAAAATATCAAATTCTCAACACAGTCTGGAAGGAAAGGATCACATCCCTTGCTACAAGTGGCAAAATTTCAGTCTGATTGAGGCCACACATAGCTAACTTAACGAGCTACAAAATTTGAGAAGGAACTTTTATGGAGATTCGACTTTTAAGAGGGTCTCGCGATTGCCGGAAGTTGTGACATGCTGCTGCTCAAAAACATCAAATTCTCGACACAGTCTGGAACGAAAGGATCACAACCCTGGCTACAATTCGCAAATTTCAGTCTGATTGAGGCCAAACAGAGCTAACTTAACGAGCAATATCTTTGAAAAAGAACTTAAATGGAGATTCGACTTTTAGGAGGGTCCCGCGATTGCCGGAAGCTGTGACATGGTGCTGCTAAAAAATATCAAATTCTCCACACAGTCTGGAAGGAAAGGATCACATCCCTTGCTACAAGTCGCAAAATTTCATTCTGATTGAGGCCACACATAGCTAACTTAACGAGCTACAAAATTTGAAAAGGAACTTTTATGGAGATTCGACTTTTAAGAGGGTCCCGCGATTGCCGGAAGCTGTGACATGCTGCTGCTCAAAAACATTAAATTCTCGACACAGTCTGGAACGAAAGGATCACAACCCTGGCTACAATTCGCAAATTTCAGTCTGATTGAGGCCACACGGAGCTAACTTAACGAGCTATACATTTGAAAAAGAACTTAAATGGAGATTCGACTTTTAGGAGGGTCCCGCGATTGCCGGAAGCTGTGACATGGTGCTCCTCAAAAACATCAAATTCTCGACACAGTCTGGAACGAAAGGATCACAACCCTGGCTACAATTCGCAAATTTCAGTCTGATTGAGGCCACACAGAGCTAACTTAACGAGCTATATATTTGAAAAGAACTTAAATGGAGATTCGACTTTTAGGAAGGTCCCGCGATTGCCGGAAGCTGTGACATGGTGCTGCTAAAAAATATCAAATTCTCAACACAGTCTGGAAGGAAAGGATCACATCCCTTGCTACAAGTCGCAAAATTTCAGTCTGATTGAGGCCACACATAGCTAACTTAACGAGCTATATATTTGAAAAAGAACTTAAATGGAGATTCGACTTTTAGGAGGGTCCCGCGATTGCCGGAAGCTGTGACATGGTGCTGCTAAAAAATATCAAATTCGCAACACAGTCTGGAAGGAAAGGATCACATCCCCTGCTACAAGTCGCAAAATTTCAGTCTGATTGAGGCCACACATAGCTAACTTAACGAGCTACAAATTTGAAAAGGAACTTTTATGGAGATTCGACTTTTAAGAGGGTCTCGCGATTGCCGGAAGTTGTGACATGCTGCTGCTCAAAAACATCAAATTCTCGACACAGTCTGGAACGAAAGGATCACAACCCTGGCTACAATTCGCAAATTTCAGTCTGATTGAGGCCACACAGAGCTAACTTAACGAGCTATATCTTTGAAAAAGAACTTAAATGGAGATTCGACTTTTAGGAGGGTCCCGCGATTGCCGGAAGCTGTGACATGGTGCTGCTAAAAAATATCAAATTCGCAACACAGTCTGGAAGGAAAGGATCACATCCCCTGCTACAAGTCGCAAAATTTCAGTCTGATTGAGGCCACACATAGCTAACTTAACGAGCTACAAATTTGAGAAGGAACTTTTATGGAGATTCGACTTTTAAGAGGGTCTCGCGATTGCCGGAAGTTGTGACATGCTGCTGCTCAAAAACATCAAATTCTCGACACAGTCTGGAACAAAAGGATCACAACCCTGGCTACAATTCGCAAATTTCAGTCTGATTGAGGCCACACAGAGCTAACTTAACGAGCTATATCTTTGAAAAAGAACTTAAATGGAGATTCGACTTTTAGGAGGGTCCCGCGATTGCCGGAAGCTGTGCCATGGTGCTGCTAAAAAATATCAAATTCTCCACACAGTCTGGAAGGAAAGGATCACATCCCTTGCTACAAGTCGCAAAATTTCAGTCTGATTGAGGCCACACATAGCTAACTTAACGAGCTACAAAATTTGAAAAGGAACTTTTATGGAGATTCGACTTTTAAGAGGGTCCCGCGATTGCCGGAAGCTGTGACATGCTGCTGCTCAAAAACATTAAATTCTCGACACAGTCTGGAACGAAAGGATCACAACCCTGGCTACAATTCGCAAATTTCAGTCTGATTGAGGCCACTCGGAGCTAACTTAACGAGCTATACATTTGAAAAAGAACTTAAATGGAGATTCGACTTTTAGGAGGGTCCCGCGATTGCCGGAAGCTGTGACATGGTGCTGCTCAAAAACATCAAATTCTCGACACAGTCTGGAACGAAAGGATCACAACCCTGGCTACAATTCGCAAATTTCAGTCTGATTGAGGCCACACGGAGCTAACTTAACGAGCTACAAAATTTGAAAAGGAACTTTTATGGAGATTCGACTTTTAAGAGGGTCCCGCGATTGCCGGAAGCTGTGACATGCTGCTGCTCAAAAACATTAAATTCTCGACACAGTCTGGAACGAAAGGATCACAACCCTGGCTACAATTCGCAAATTTCAGTCTGATTGAGGCCACACGGAGCTAACTTAACGAGCTATACATTTGAAAAAGAACTTAAATGGAGATTCGACTTTTAGGAGGGTCCCGCGATTGCCGGAAGCTGTGACATGGTGCTGCTCAAAAACATCAAAATCTCGACACAGTCTGGAACGAAAGGATCACAACCCTGGCTACAATTCGCAAATTTCAGTCTGATTGAGGCCACACAGAGCTAACTTAACGAGCTATATATTTGAAAAAGAACTTAAATGGAGATTCGACTTTTAGGAGGGTCCCGCGATTGCCGGAAGCTGTGACATGGTGCTGCTAAAAAATATCAAATTCTCAACACAGTCTGGAAGGAAAGGATCACATCCCTTGCTACAAGTCGCAAAATTTCAGTCTGATTGAGGCCACACATAGCTAACTTAACGAGCTACAAAATTTGAGAAGGAACTTTTATGGAGATTCGACTTTTAAGAGGGTCTCGCGATTGCCGGAAGTTGTGACATGCTGCTGCTCAAAAACATCAAATTCTCGACACAGTCTGGAACGAAAGGATCACAACCCTGGCTACAATTCGCAAATTTCAGTCTGATTGAGGCCACACAGAGCTAACTTAACGAGCAATATCTTTGAAAAAGAACTTAAATGGAGATTCGACTTTTAGGAGGGTCCCGCGATTGCCGGAAGCTGTGACATGGTGCTGCTAAAAAATATCAAATTCTCCACACAGTCTGGAAGGAAAGGATCACATCCCTTGCTACAAGTCGCAAAATTTCATTCTGATTGAGGCCACACATAGCTAACTTAACGAGCTACAAAATTTGAAAAGGAACTTTTATGGAGATTCGACTTTTAAGAGGGTCCCGCGATTGCCGGAAGCTGTGACATGCTGCTGCTCAAAAACATTAAATTCTCGACACAGTCTGGAACGAAAGGATCACAACCCTGGCTACAATTCGCAAATTTCAGTCTGATTGAGGCCACACGGAGCTAACTAAACGAGCTATACATTTGAAAAAGAACTTAAATGGAGATTCGACTTTTAGGAGGGTCCCGCGATTGCCGGAAGCTGTGACATGGTGCTCCTCAAAAACATCAAATTCTCGACACAGTCTGGAACGAAAGGATCACAACCCTGGCTACAATTCGCAAATTTCAGTCTGATTGAGGCCACACAGAGCTAACTTAACGAGCTATATATTTGAAAAAGAACTTAAATGGAGATTCGACTTTTAGGACGGTCCCGCGATTGCCGGAAGCTGTGACATGGTGCTGCTAAAAAATATCAAATTCTCAACACAGTCTGGAAGGAAAGGATCACATCCCTTGCTACAAGTCGCAAAATTTCAGTCTGATTGAGGCCACACATAGCTAACTTAACGAGCTATATATTTGAAAAAGAACTTAAATGGAGATTCGACTTTTAGGAGGGTCCCGCGATTGCCGGAAGCTGTGACATGGTGCTGCTAAAAAATATCAAATTCGCAACACAGTCTGGAAGGAAAGGATCACATCCCCTGCTACAAGTCGCAAAATTTCAGTCTGATTGAGGCCACACATAGCTAACTTAACGAGCTACAAATTTGAAAAGGAACTTTTATGGAGATTCGACTTTTAAGAGGGTCTCGCGATTGCCGGAAGTTGTGACATGCTGCTGCTCAAAAACATCAAATTCTCGACACAGTCTGGAACGAAAGGATCACAACCCTGGCTACAATTCGCAAATTTCAGTCTGATTGAGGCCACACAGAGCTAACTTAACGAGCTATATCTTTGAAAAAGAACTTAAATGGAGATTCGACTTTTAGGAGGGTCCCGCGATTGCCGGAAGCTGTGACATGGTGCTGCTAAAAAATATCAAATTCTCCACACAGTCTGGAAGGAAAGGATCACATCCCTTGCTACAAGTCGCAAAATTTCAGTCTGATTGAGGCCACACATAGCTAACTTAACGAGCTACAAAATTTGAAAAGGAACTTTTATGGAGATTCGACTTTTAAGAGGGTCCCGCGATTACCGGAAGCTGTGACATGTGCTGCTCAAAAACATTAAATTCTCGACACAGTCTGGAACGAAAGGATCACAACCGTGGCTACAATTCGCAAATTTCAGTCTGATTGAGGCCACACGGAGCTAACTTAACGAGCTATACATTTGAAAAAGAACTTAAATGGAGATTCGACTTTTAGGAGGGTCCCGCGATTGCCGGAAGCTGTGACATGGTGCTGCTCAAAAACATCAAATTCTCGACACAGTCTGGAACGAAAGGATCACAACCCTGGCTACAATTCGCAAATTTCAGTCTGATTGAGGCCACACAGAGCTAACTTAACGAGCTATATATTTGAAAAAGAACTTAAATGGAGATTCGACTTTTAGGAGGGTCCCGCGATTGCCGGAAGCTGTGACATGGTGCTGCTAAAAAATATCAAATTCTCAACACAGTCTGGAAGGAAAGGATCACATCCCTTGCTACAAGTCGCAAAATTTCAGTCTGATTGAGGCCACACATAGCTAACTTAACGAGCTACAAAATTTGAAAAGGAACTTTTATGGAGATTCGACTTTTAAGAAGGTCCCGCGATTGCCGGAAGCTGTGACATGCTGCTCCTCAAAAACATCAAATTCTCGACACAGTCTGGAACGAAAGGATCACAACCCTGGCTACAATTCGCAAATTTCAGTCTGATTGAGGCCACACGGAGCTAACTTAACGAGCTATACATTTGAAAAAGAACTTAAATGGAGATTCGACTTTTAGGAGGGTCCCGCGATTGCCGGAAGCTGTGACATGGTGCTGCTCAAAGACATCAAATTCTCGACACAGTCTGGAACGAAAGGATCACAACCCTGGCTACGATTCGCAAATTTCAGTCTGATTGAGGCCACACAGAGCTAACTTAACGAGCTATATATTTGAAAAAGAACTTAAATGAGATTCGACTTTTAGGAGGGTCCCGCGATTGCCGAAAGCTGTGACATGGTGCTGCTAAAAAATATCAAATTCTCAACACAGTCTGGAAGGAAAGGATCACATCCCTTGCTACAACTCGCAAAATTTCAGTCTGATTGAGGCCACACATAGCTAACGTAACGAGCTACAAAATTTGAAAAGGAACTTTTATGGAGATTCGACTTTTAAGAGGGTCCCGCGATTGCCGGAAGCTGTGACATGCTGCTGCTCAAAAACATCAAATTCTCGACACAGTCTGGAACGAAAGGATCACAACCCTGGCTACAATTCGAAAATTTCAGTCTGATTGAGGCCACACGGAGCTAACTTAACGAGCTATACATTTGAAAAAGAACTTAAATGGAGATTCGACTTTTAGAAGGGTCCCGCGATTGCCGGAAGCTGTGACATGGTGCTGCTAAAAAATATCAAAATCTCAACACAGTCTGGAAGGAAAGGATCACATCCCTTGCTACAAGTCGCAAAATTTCAGTCTGATTGAGGCCACACATAGCGAACTTAACGAGCTACAAATTTGAAAAGGAACTTTTATGGATATTCGACTTTTAAGAGGGTCTCGCGATTGCCGGAAGCTGTGACATGCTGCTGCTCAAAAACATCAAATTCTCGACACAGTCTGGAACGAAAGGATCACAACCCTGGCTACAATTCGCAAATTTCAGACTGATTGAGGCCACATGGAGCTAACTTAACGAGCTATACATTTGAAAAAGAACTTAAATGGAGATTTGACTTTTAGGAGGGTCCCGCGATTGCCGGAAGCTGTGACATGGTGCTGCTCAAAGACATCAAATTCTCGACACAGTCTGGAACGAAAGGATCACAACCCTGGCTACGATTCGCAAATTTCAGTCTGATTGAGGCCACACGGAGCTAACTTAACGAGCTATACATTTGAAAAAGAACTTAAATGGAGATTCGACTTTTAGGAGGGTCCCGCGATTGCCGGAAGCTGTGACATGGTTCTGCTCAAAGACATCAAATTCTCGACACAGTCTGGAACGAAAGGATCACAACCCTGGCTACGATTCGCAAATTTCAGTCTGATTGAGGCCACACAGAGCTAACTTAACGAGCTATATATTTGAAAAAGAACTTAAAAGAGATTCGACTTTTAGGAGGGTCCCGCGATTGCCGAAAGCTGTGACATGGTGCTGCTAAAAAATATCAAATTCTCAACACAGTCTGGAAGGAAAGGATCACATCCCTTGCTACAACTCGCAAAATTTCAGTCTGATTGAGGCCACACATAGCTAACTTAACGAGCTACAAAATTTGAAAAGGAACTTTTATGGAGATTCGACTTTTAAGAGGGTCCCGCGATTGCCGGAAGCTGTGACATGCTGCTGCTCAAAAACATAAATTCTCGACACAGTCTGGAACGAAAGGATCACAACCCTGGCTACAATTCGCAAATTTCAGACTGATTGAGGCCACATGGAGCTAACTTAACGAGCTATACATTTAAAAAGAACTTAAATGGAGATTCGACTTTTAGGAGGGTCCCGCGATTGCCGGAAGCTGTGACATGGTGCTGCTCAAAAACATCAAATTCTCGACACAGTCTGGAACGAAAGGATCACAACCCTACTACAATTCGCAAATTTCAGTCTGATTGAGGCCACACAGAGCTAACTTAACGAGCTATATATTTGAAAAAGAACTTAAATGAGATTCGACTTTTAGGAGGGTCCCGCGATTGCCGAAGCTGTGACATGGTGCTGCTAAAAAATATCAAATTCTCAACACAGTCTGGAAGGAAAGGATCACATCCCTTGCTACAAGTCGCAAAATTTCAGTCTGATTGAGGCCACACAAGCTAACTTAACAGCTACAAATTTGAAAAGGAACTTTTATGGAGATTCGACTTTTAAGAGGGTCCGCGATTGCCGGAAGCTGTGACATGCTGCTGCTCAAAAACATCAAATTCTCGACACAGTCTGGAACGAAAGGATCACAACCCTGGCTACAATTCGCAAATTTCAGTCTGATTGAGGCCACACGGAGCTAACTTAACGAGCTATACATTTGAAAAAGAACTTAAATGGAGATTCGACTTTTAGGAGGGTCCCGCGATTGCCGGAAGCTGTGACATGGTGCTGCTCAAAAACATCAAATTCTCGACACAGTCTGGAACGAAAGGATCACAACCCTGGCTACAATTCGCAAATTTCAGTCTGATTGAGGCCACACAGAGCTAACTTAACGAGCTATATATTTGAAAAAGAACTTAAATGGAGATTCGACTTTTAGGAGGGTCCCGCGATTGCCGGAAGCTGTGACATGGTGCTGCTAAAAAATATCAAATTCTCAACACAGTCTGGAAGGAAAGGATCACATCCCTTGCTACAAGTCGCAAAATTTCAGTCTGATTGAGGCCACACATAGCTAACTTAACGAGCTACAAAATTTGAAAAGGAACTTTTATGGAGATTCGACTTTTAAGAAGGTCCCGCGATTGCCGGAAGCTGTGACATGCTGCTCCTCAAAAACATCAAATTCTCGACACAGTCTGGAACGAAAGGATCACAACCCTGGCTACAATTCGCAAATTTCAGTCTGATTGAGGCCACACGGAGCTAACTTAACGAGCTATACATTTGAAAAAGAACTTAAATGGAGATTCGACTTTTAGGAGGGTCCCGCGATTGCCGGAAGCTGTGACATGGTGCTGCTCAAAGACATCAAATTCTCGACACAGTCTGGAACGAAAGGATCACAACCCTGGCTACGATTCGCAAATTTCAGTCTGATTGAGGCCACACAGAGCTAACTTAACGAGCTATATATTTGAAAAAGAACTTAAATGAGATTCGACTTTTAGGAGGGTCCCGCGATTGCCGAAAGCTGTGACATGGTGCTGCTAAAAAATATCAAATTCTCAACACAGTCTGGAAGGAAAGGATCACATCCCTTGCTACAACTCGCAAAATTTCAGTCTGATTGAGGCCACACATAGCTAACGTAACGAGCTACAAAATTTGAAAAGGAACTTTTATGGAGATTCGACTTTTAAGAGGGTCCCGCGATTGCCGGAAGCTGTGACATGCTGCTGCTCAAAAACATCAAATTCTCGACACAGTCTGGAACGAAAGGATCACAACCCTGGCTACAATTCGAAAATTTCAGTCTGATTGAGGCCACACGGAGCTAACTTAACGAGCTATACATTTGAAAAAGAACTTAAATGGAGATTCGACTTTTAGAAGGGTCCCGCGATTGCCGGAAGCTGTGACATGGTGCTGCTAAAAAATATCAAAATCTCAACACAGTCTGGAAGGAAAGGATCACATCCCTTGCTACAAGTCGCAAAATTTCAGTCTGATTGAGGCCACACATAGCGAACTTAACGAGCTACAAATTTGAAAAGGAACTTTTATGGATATTCGACTTTTAAGAGGGTCTCGCGATTGCCGGAAGCTGTGACATGCTGCTGCTCAAAAACATCAAATTCTCGACACAGTCTGGAACGAAAGGATCACAACCCTGGCTACAATTCGCAAATTTCAGACTGATTGAGGCCACATGGAGCTAACTTAACGAGCTATACATTTGAAAAAGAACTTAAATGGAGATTTGACTTTTAGGAGGGTCCCGCGATTGCCGGAAGCTGTGACATGGTGCTGCTCAAAGACATCAAATTCTCGACACAGTCTGGAACGAAAGGATCACAACCCTGGCTACGATTCGCAAATTTCAGTCTGATTGAGGCCACACGGAGCTAACTTAACGAGCTATACATTTGAAAAAGAACTTAAATGGAGATTCGACTTTTAGGAGGGTCCCGCGATTGCCGGAAGCTGTGACATGGTTCTGCTCAAAGACATCAAATTCTCGACACAGTCTGGAACGAAAGGATCACAACCCTGGCTACGATTCGCAAATTTCAGTCTGATTGAGGCCACACAGAGCTAACTTAACGAGCTATATATTTGAAAAAGAACTTAAAAGAGATTCGACTTTTAGGAGGGTCCCGCGATTGCCGAAAGCTGTGACATGGTGCTGCTAAAAAATATCAAATTCTCAACACAGTCTGGAAGGAAAGGATCACATCCCTTGCTACAACTCGCAAAATTTCAGTCTGATTGAGGCCACACATAGCTAACTTAACGAGCTACAAAATTTGAAAAGGAACTTTTATGGAGATTCGACTTTTAAGAGGGTCCCGCGATTGCCGGAAGCTGTGACATGCTGCTGCTCAAAAACATCAAATTCTCGACACAGTCTGGAACGAAAGGATCACAACCCTGGCTACAATTCGCAAATTTCAGACTGATTGAGGCCACATGGAGCTAACTTAACGAGCTATACATTTAAAAAGAACTTAAATGGAGATTCGACTTTTAGGAGGGTCCCGCGATTGCCGGAAGCTGTGACATGGTGCTGCTCAAAAACATCAAATTCTCGACACAGTCTGGAACGAAAGGATCACAACCCTACTACAATTCGCAAATTTCAGTCTGATTGAGGCCACACAGAGCTAACTTAACGAGCTATATATTTGAAAAAGAACTTAAATGGAGATTCGACTTTTAGGAGGGTCCCGCGATTGCCAGAAGCTGTGACATGGTGCTGCTAAAAAATATCAAATTCTCAACACAGTCTGGAAGGAAAGGATCACATCCCTTGCTACAAGTCGCAAAATTTCAGTCTGATTGAGGCCACACAAGCTAACTTAACAAGCTACAAATTTGAAAAGAACTTTTATGGTGATTCGACTTTTAAGAGGGTCTCGCGATTGCCGGAAGCTGTGACATGCTGCTGCTCAAAAACATCAAATTCTCGACACAGTCTGGAACGAAAGGATCACAACCCTGGCTACAATTCGCAAATTTCAGTCTGATTGAGGCCACACGGAGCTAACTTAACGAGCTATACATTTGAAAAAGAACTTAAATGGAGATTCGACTTTTAGGAGGGTCCCGCGATTGCCGGAAGCTGTGACATGGTGCTGCTCAAAAACATCAAATTCTCGACACAGTCTGGAACGAAAGGATCACAACCCTGGCTACAATTCGCAAATTTCAGTCTGATTGAGGCCACACAGAGCTAACTTAACGAGCTATATATTTGAAAAAGAACTTAAATGGAGATTCGACTTTTAGGAGGGTCCCGCGATTGCCGGAAGCTGTGACATGGTGCTGCTAAAAAATATCAAATTCTCAACACAGTCTGGAAGGAAAGGATCACATCCCTTGCTACAAGTCGCAAAATTTCAGTCTGATTGAGGCCACACATAGCTAACTTAACGAGCTACAAAATTTGAAAAGGAACTTTTATGGAGATTCGACTTTTAAGAAGGTCCCGCGATTGCCGGAAGCTGTGACATGCTGCTCCTCAAAAACATCAAATTCTCGACACAGTCTGGAACGAAAGGATCACAACCCTGGCTACAATTCGCAAATTTCAGTCTGATTGAGGCCACACGGAGCTAACTTAACGAGCTATACATTTGAAAAAGAACTTAAATGGAGATTCGACTTTTAGGAGGGTCCCGCGATTGCCGGAAGCTGTGACATGGTGCTGCTCAAAGACATCAAATTCTCGACACAGTCTGGAACGAAAGGATCACAACCCTGGCTACGATTCGCAAATTTCAGTCTGATTGAGGCCACACAGAGCTAACTTAACGAGCTATATATTTGAAAAAGAACTTAAATGAGATTCGACTTTTAGGAGGGTCCCGCGATTGCCGAAAGCTGTGACATGGTGCTGCTAAAAAATATCAAATTCTCAACACAGTCTGGAAGGAAAGGATCACATCCCTTGCTACAACTCGCAAAATTTCAGTCTGATTGAGGCCACACATAGCTAACGTAACGAGCTACAAAATTTGAAAAGGAACTTTTATGGAGATTCGACTTTTAAGAGGGTCCCGCGATTGCCGGAAGCTGTGACATGCTGCTGCTCAAAAACATCAAATTCTCGACACAGTCTGGAACGAAAGGATCACAACCCTGGCTACAATTCGAAAATTTCAGTCTGATTGAGGCCACACGGAGCTAACTTAACGAGCTATACATTTGAAAAAGAACTTAAATGGAGATTCGACTTTTAGAAGGGTCCCGCGATTGCCGGAAGCTGTGACATGGTGCTGCTAAAAAATATCAAAATCTCAACACAGTCTGGAAGGAAAGGATCACATCCCTTGCTACAAGTCGCAAAATTTCAGTCTGATTGAGGCCACACATAGCGAACTTAACGAGCTACAAATTTGAAAAGGAACTTTTATGGATATTCGACTTTTAAGAGGGTCTCGCGATTGCCGGAAGCTGTGACATGCTGCTGCTCAAAAACATCAAATTCTCGACACAGTCTGGAACGAAAGGATCACAACCCTGGCTACAATTCGCAAATTTCAGACTGATTGAGGCCACATGGAGCTAACTTAACGAGCTATACATTTGAAAAAGAACTTAAATGGAGATTTGACTTTTAGGAGGGTCCCGCGATTGCCGGAAGCTGTGACATGGTGCTGCTCAAAGACATCAAATTCTCGACACAGTCTGGAACGAAAGGATCACAACCCTGGCTACGATTCGCAAATTTCAGTCTGATTGAGGCCACACGGAGCTAACTTAACGAGCTATACATTTGAAAAAGAACTTAAATGGAGATTCGACTTTTAGGAGGGTCCCGCGATTGCCGGAAGCTGTGACATGGTTCTGCTCAAAGACATCAAATTCTCGACACAGTCTGGAACGAAAGGATCACAACCCTGGCTACGATTCGCAAATTTCAGTCTGATTGAGGCCACACAGAGCTAACTTAACGAGCTATATATTTGAAAAAGAACTTAAAAGAGATTCGACTTTTAGGAGGGTCCCGCGATTGCCGAAAGCTGTGACATGGTGCTTCTAAAAAATATCAAATTCTCAACACAGTCTGGAAGGAAAGGATCACATCCCTTGCTACAACTCGCAAAATTTCAGTCTGATTGAGGCCACACATAGCTAACTTAACGAGCTACAAAATTTGAAAAGGAACTTTTATGGAGATTCGACTTTTAAGAGGGTCCCGCGATTGCCGGAAGCTGTGACATGCTGCTGCTCAAAAACATAAATTCTCGACACAGTCTGGAACGAAAGGATCACAACCCTGGCTACAATTCGCAAATTTCAGACTGATTGAGGCCACATGGAGCTAACTTAACGAGCTATACATTTAATAAAGAACTTAAATGGAGATTCGACTTTTAGGAGGGTCCCGCGATTGCCGGAAGCTGTGACATGGTGCTGCTCAAAAACATCAAATTCTCGACACAGTCTGGAACGAAAGGATCACAACCCTAACTACAATTCGCAAATTTCAGTCTGATTGAGGCCACACAGAGCTAACTTAACGAGCTATATATTTGAAAAAGAACTTAAATGGAGATTCGACTTTTAGGAGGGTCCCGCGATTGCCAGAAGCTGTGACATGGTGCTGCTAAAAAATATCAAATTCTCAACACAGTCTGGAAGGAAAGGATCACATCCCTTGCTACAAGTCGCAAAATTTCAGTCTGATTGAGGCCACACAAAGCTAACTTAACAAGCTACAAATTTGAAAAGAACTTTTATGGTGATTCGACTTTTAAGAGGGTCTCGCGATTGCCGGAAGCTGTGACATGCTGCTGCTCAAAAACATCAAATTCTCGACACAGTCTGGAACGAAAGGATCACAACCCTGGCTACAATTCGCAAATTTCAGTCTGATTGAGGCCACACGGAGCTAACTTAACGAGCTATACATTTGAAAAAGAACTTAAATGGAGATTCGACTTTTAGGAGGGTCCCGCGATTGCCGGAAGCTGTGACATGGTGCTGCTCAAAAACATCAAATTCTCGACACAGTCTGGAACGAAAGGATCACAACCCTGGCTACAATTCGCAAATTTCAGTCTGATTGAGGCCACACAGAGCTAACTTAACGAGCTATATATTTGAAAAAGAACTTAAATGGAGATTCGACTTTTAGGAGGATCCCGCGATTGCCAGAAGCTGTGACATGGTGCTGCTAAAAAATATCAAATTCTCAACACAGTCTGGAAGGAAAGGATCACATCCCTTGCTACAAGTCGCAAAATTTCAGTCTGATTGAGGCTACACATAGCTAACTTAACGAGCTATATATTTGAAAAAGAACTTAAATGGAGATTCGACTTTTAGGAGGGTCCCGCGATTGCCGGAAGCTGTGACATGGTGCTGCTAAAAAATATCAAATTCGCAACACAGTCTGGAAGGAAAGGATCACAAACCCTGCTACAAGTCGCAAAATTTCAGTCTGATTGAGGCCACACATAGCTAACTTAACGAGCTACAAATTTGAAAAGGAACTTTTATGGAGATTCGACTTTTAAGAGGGTCTCGCGATTGCCGGAAGCTGTGACATGCTGCTGCTCAAAAACATCAAATTCTCGACACAGTCTGGAACGAAAGGATCACAACCCTGGCTACAATTCGCAAATTTCAGTCTGATTGAGGCCACACGGAGCTAACTTAACGAGCTATACATTTGAAAAAGAACTTAAATGGAGATTCGACTTTTAGGAGGGTCCCTCGATTGCCGGAAGCTGTGACATGGTGCTGCTCAAAAACATCAAATTCTCGACACAGTCTGGAACGAAAGGATCACAACCCTGGCTACAATTCGCAAATTTCAGTCTGATTGAGGCCACACAGAGCTAACTTAACGAGCTATATATTTGAAAAAGAACTTAAAAGAGATTCGACTTTTAGGAGGGTCCCGCGATTGCCGAAAGCTGTGACATGGTGTTGCTAAAAAATATCAAATTCTCAACACAGTCTGGAAGGAAAGGATCACATCCCTTGCTACAACTCGCAAAATTTCAGTCTGATTGAGGCCACACATAGCTAACTTAACGAGCTACAAAATTTGAAAAGGAACTTTTATGGAGATTCGACTTTTAAGAGGGTCCCGCGATTGCCGGAAGCTGTGACATGCTGCTGCTCAAAAACATCAAATTCTCGACACAGTCTGGAACGAAAGGATCACAACCCTGGCTACAATTCGCAAATTTCAGACTGATTGAGGCCACATGGAGCTAACTTAACGAGCTATACATTTAATAAAGAACTTAAATGGAGATTCGACTTTTAGGAGGGTCCCGCGATTGCCGGAAGCTGTGACATGGTGCTGCTCAAAAACATCAAATTCTCGACACAGTCTGGAACGAAAGGATCACAACCCTAACTACAATTCGCAAATTTCAGTCTGATTGAGGCCACACAGAGCTAACTTAACGAGCTATATATTTGAAAAAGAACTTAAATGGAGATTCGACTTTTAGGAGGGTCCCGCGATTGCCAGAAGCTGTGACATGGTGCTGCTAAAAAATATCAAATTCTCAACACAGTCTGGAAGGAAAGGATCACATCCCTTGCTACAAGTCGCAAAATTTCAGTCTGATTGAGGCCACACAAAGCTAACTTAACAAGCTACAAATTTGAAAAGGAACTTTTATGGTGATTCGACTTTTAAGAGGGTCTCGCGATTGCCGGAAGCTGTGACATGCTGCTGCTCAAAAACATCAAATTCTCGACACAGTCTGGAACGAAAGGATCACAACCCTGGCTACAATTCGCAAATTTCAGTCTGATTGAGGCCACACGGAGCTAACTTAACGAGCTATACATTTGAAAAAGAACTTAAATGGAGATTCGACTTTTAGGAGGGTCCCGCGATTGCCGGAAGCTGTGACATGGTGCTGCTCAAAAACATCAAATTCTCGACACAGTCTGGAACGAAAGGATCACAACCCTGGCTACAATTCGCAAATTTCAGTCTGATTGAGGCCACACAGAGCTAACTTAACGAGCTATATATTTGAAAAAGAACTTAAATGGAGATTCGACTTTTAGGAGGATCCCGCGATTGCCAGAAGCTGTGACATGGTGCTGCTAAAAAATATCAAATTCTCAACACAGTCTGGAAGGAAAGGATCACATCCCTTGCTACAAGTCGCAAAATTTCAGTCTGATTGAGGCTACACATAGCTAACTTAACGAGCTATATATTTGAAAAAGAACTTAAATGGAGATTCGACTTTTAGGAGGGTCCCGCGATTGCCGGAAGCTGTGACATGGTGCTGCTAAAAAATATCAAATTCGCAACACAGTCTGGAAGGAAAGGATCACAAACCCTGCTACAAGTCGCAAAATTTCAGTCTGATTGAGGCCACACATAGCTAACTTAACGAGCTACAAATTTGAAAAGGAACTTTTATGGAGATTCGACTTTTAAGAGGGTCTCGCGATTGCCGGAAGCTGTGACATGCTGCTGCTCAAAAACATCAAATTCTCGACACAGTCTGGAACGAAAGGATCACAACCCTGGCTACAATTCGCAAATTTCAGTCTGATTGAGGCCACACGGAGCTAACTTAACGAGCTATACATTTGAAAAAGAACTTAAATGGAGATTCGACTTTTAGGAGGGTCCCTCGATTGCCGGAAGCTGTGACATGGTGCTGCTCAAAAACATCAAATTCTCGACACAGTCTGGAACGAAAGGATCACAACCCTGGCTACAATTCGCAAATTTCAGTCTGATTGAGGCCACACAGAGCTAACTTAACGAGCTATATATTTGAAAAAGAACTTAAAAGAGATTCGACTTTTAGGAGGGTCCCGCGATTGCCGAAAGCTGTGACATGGTGTTGCTAAAAAATATCAAATTCTCAACACAGTCTGGAAGGAAAGGATCACATCCCTTGCTACAACTCGCAAAATTTCAGTCTGATTGAGGCCACACATAGCTAACTTAACGAGCTACAAATTTGAAAAGGAACTTTTATGGAGATTCGACTTTTAAGAGGGTCCCGCGATTGCCGGAAGCTGTGACATGCTGCTGCTCAAAAACATCAAATTCTCGACACAGTCTGGAACGAAAGGATCACAACCCTGGCTACAATTCGCAAATTTCAGACTGATTGAGGCCACATGGAGCTAACTTAACGAGCTATACATTTAATAAAGAACTTAAATGGAGATTCGACTTTTAGGAGGGTCCCGCGATTGCCGGAAGCTGTGACATGGTGCTGCTCAAAAACATCAAATTCTCGACACAGTCTGGAACGAAAGGATCACAACCCTACTACAATTCGCAAATTTCAGTCTGATTGAGGCCACACAGAGCTAACTTAACGAGCTATATATTTGAAAAAGAACTTAAATGGAGATTCGACTTTTAGGAGGGTCCCGCGATTGCCAGAAGCTGTGACATGGTGCTGCTAAAAATATCAAATTCTCAACACAGTCTGGAAGGAAAGGATCACATCCCTTGCTACAAGTCGCAAAATTTCAGTCTGATTGAGGCCACACAAGCTAACTTAACAAGCTACAAATTTGAAAAGGAACTTTTATGGTGATTCGACTTTTAAGAGGGTCTCGCGATTGCCGGAAGCTGTGACATGCTGCTGCTCAAAAACATCAAATTCTCGACACAGTCTGGAACGAAAGGATCACAACCCTGGCTACAATTCGCAAATTTCAGTCTGATTGAGGCCACACGGAGCTAACTTAACGAGCTATACATTTGAAAAAGAACTTAAATGGAGATTCGACTTTTAGGAGGGTCCCCGATTGCCGGAAGCTGTGACATGGTGCTGCTCAAAAACATCAAATTCTCGACACAGTCTGGAACGAAAGGATCACAACCCTGGCTACAATTCGCAAATTTCAGTCTGATTGAGGCCACACAGAGCTAACTTAACGAGCTATATATTTGAAAAAGAACTTAAAGAGATTCGACTTTTAGGAGGGTCCCGCGATTGCCGAAAGCTGTGACATGGTGCTGCTAAAAAATATCAAATTCTCAACACAGTCTGGAAGGAAAGGATCACATCCCTTGCTACAAGTCGCAAAATTTCAGTCTGATTGAGGCCACACAAGCTAACTTAACGAGCTACAAATTTGAAAAGGAACTTTTATGGAGATTCGACTTTTAAGAGGGTCCCGCGATTGCCGGAAGCTGTGACATGCTGCTGCTCAAAAACATCAAATTCTCGACACAGTCTGGAACGAAAGGATCACAACCCTGGCTACAATTCGCAAATTTCAGTCTGATTGAGGCCACACGGAGCTAACTTAACGAGCTATACATTTGAAAAAGAACTTAAATGGAGATTCGACTTTTAGGAGGGTCCCGCGATTGCCGGAAGCTGTGACATGGTGCTGCTCAAAGACATCAAATTCTCGACACAGTCTGGAACGAAAGGATCACAACCCTGGCTACGATTCGCAAATTTCAGTCTGATTGAGGCCACACAGAGCTAACTTAACGAGCTATATATTTGAAAAAGAACTTAAATGAGATTCGACTTTTAGGAGGGTCCCGCGATTGCCGAAAGCTGTGACATGGTGCTGCTAAAAAATATCAAATTCTCAACACAGTCTGGAAGGAAAGGATCACATCCCTGCTACAACTCGCAAAATTTCAGTCTGATTGAGGCCACACATAGCTAACGTAACGAGCTACAAAATTTGAAAAGGAACTTTTATGGAGATTCGACTTTTAAGAGGGTCCCGCGATTGCCGGAAGCTGTGACATGCTGCTGCTCAAAAACATCAAATTCTCGACACAGTCTGGAACGAAAGGATCACAACCCTGGCTACAATTCGAAAATTTCAGTCTGATTGAGGCCACACGGAGCTAACTTAACGAGCTATACATTTGAAAAAGAACTTAAATGGAGATTCGACTTTTAGAAGGGTCCCGCGATTGCCGGAAGCTGTGACATGGTGCTGCTAAAAAATATCAAAATCTCAACACAGTCTGGAAGGAAAGGATCACATCCCTTGCTACAAGTCGCAAAATTTCAGTCTGATTGAGGCCACACATAGCGAACTTAACGAGCTACAAATTTGAAAAGGAACTTTTATGGATATTCGACTTTTAAGAGGGTCTCGCGATTGCCGGAAGCTGTGACATGCTGCTGCTCAAAAACATCAAATTCTCGACACAGTCTGGAACGAAAGGATCACAACCCTGGCTACAATTCGCAAATTTCAGACTGATTGAGGCCACATGGAGCTAACTTAACGAGCTATACATTTGAAAAAGAACTTAAATGGAGATTTGACTTTTAGGAGGGTCCCGCGATTGCCGGAAGCTGTGACATGGTGCTGCTCAAAAACATCAAATTCTCGACACAGTCTGGAACGAAAGGATCACAACCCTGGCTACGATTCGCAAATTTCAGTCTGATTGAGGCCACACGGAGCTAACTTAACGAGCTATACATTTGAAAAAGAACTTAAATGGAGATTCGACTTTTAGGAGGGTCCCGCGATTGCCGGAAGCTGTGACATGGTGCTGCTCAAAGACATCAAATTCTCGACACAGTCTGGAACGAAAGGATCACAACCCTGGCTACGATTCGCAAATTTCAGTCTGATTGAGGCACACAGAGCTAACTTAACGAGCTATATATTTGAAAAAGAACTTAAAAGAGATTCGACTTTTAGGAGGGTCCCGCGATTGCCGGAAAGCTGTGACATGGTGCTGCTAAAAATATCAAATTCTCAACACAGTCTGGAAGGAAAGGATCACATCCCTTGCTACAACTCGCAAAATTTCAGTCTGATTGAGGCCACACATAGCTAACTTAACGAGCTACAAATTTGAAAAGGAACTTTTATGGAGATTCGACTTTTAAGAGGGTCCCGCGATTGCCGGAAGCTGTGACATGCTGCTGCTCAAAAACATCAAATTCTCGACACAGTCTGGAACGAAAGGATCACAACCCTGGCTACAATTCGCAAATTTCAGACTGATTGAGGCCACATGGAGCTAACTTAACGAGCTATACATTTAATAAAGAACTTAAATGGAGATTCGACTTTTAGGAGGGTCCCGCGATTGCCGGAAGCTGTGACATGGTGCTGCTCAAAAACATCAAATTCTCGACACAGTCTGGAACGAAAGGATCACAACCCTCTACAATTCGCAAAATTTCAGTCTGATTGAGGCCACACAGAGCTAACTTAACGAGCTATATATTTGAAAAAGAACTTTAAATGGAGATTCGACTTTTAGGAGGGTCCCGCGATTGCCGGAAGCTGTGACATGGTGCTGCTAAAAATATCAAATTCTCAACACAGTCTGGAAGGAAAGGATCACATCCCTTGCTACAAGTCGCAAAATTTCAGTCTGATTGAGGCCACACATAGCTAACTTAACAGCTACAAATTTGAAAAGGAACTTTTATGGAGATTCGACTTTTAAGAGGGTCTCGCGATTGCCGGAAGCTGTGACATGCTGCTGCTCAAAAACATCAAATTCTCGACACAGTCTGGAACGAAAGGATCACAACCCTGGCTACAATTCGCAAATTTCAGTCTGATTGAGGCCACACGGAGCTAACTTAACGAGCTATACATTTGAAAAGAACTTAAATGGAGATTCGACTTTTAGGAGGGTCCCGCGATTGCCGGAAGCTGTGACATGGTGCTGCTCAAAAACATCAAATTCTCGACACAGTCTGGAACGAAAGGATCACAACCCTGGCTACAATTCGCAAATTTCAGTCTGATTGAGGCCACACAGAGCTAACTTAACGAGCTATATATTTGAAAAAGAACTTAAATGGAGATTCGACTTTTAGGAGGGTCCCGCGATTGCCGAAGCTGTGACATGGTGCTGCTAAAAAATATCAAATTCTCAACACAGTCTGGAAGGAAAGGATCACATCCCTTGCTACAAGTCGCAAAATTTCAGTCTGATTGAGGCCACACATAGCTAACTTAACGAGCTATAATTTGAAAAAGAACTTAAATGGAGATTCGACTTTTAGGAGGGTCCGCGATTGCCGGAAGCTGTGACATGCTGCTGCTCAAAAAACATCAAATTCTCGACACAGTCTGGAACGAAAGGATCACAACCCTGGCTACAATTCGCAAATTTCAGTCTGATTGAGGCCACAGGAGCTAACTTAACGAGCTATACATTTGAAAAAGAACTTAAATGGAGATTCGACTTTTAGGAGGGTCCCGCGATTGCCGGAAGCTGTGACATGGTGCTGCTCAAAAACATCAAATTCTCGACACAGTCTGGAACGAAAGGATCACAACCCTGGCTACAATTCGCAAATTTCAGTCTGATTGAGGCCACACAGAGCTAACTTAACGAGCTATATATTTGAAAAAGAACTTAAAGGAGATTCGACTTTTAGGAGGGTCCCGCGATTGCCGAAAGCTGTGACATGGTGCTGCTAAAAATTCAAATTCTCAACACAGTCTGGAAGGAAAGGATCACATCCCTTGCTACAATCGCAAATTTCAGTCTGATTGAGGCCACACATAGCTAACTTAACGAGCTACAAATTTGAAAGGAACTTTATGGAGATTCGACTTTTAAGAGGGTCCCGCGATTGCCGGAAGCTGTGACATGCTGCTGCTCAAAAACATCAAATTCTCGACACAGTCTGGAACGAAAGGATCACAACCCTGGCTACGAATTCGCGAAATTTCAGTTCTGATTGAGGCCACACATGGAGCTAATAACTTAACGAGCTATATATTTGAAAAAGAAACTTAAATGGAGATTCGACTTTTAGGAGGGTCCCGCGATTGCCGAAGCTGTGACATGGTGCTGCTAAAAAATATAAATTCTCAACACAGTCTGGAAGGAAAGGATCACATCCCTTGCTACAAGTCGCAAAATTTCAGTCTGATTGAGGCCACACAAGCTAACTTAACAGCTACAATTTGAAAAGGAACTTTTATGGAGATTCGACTTTTAAGAGGGTCTCGCGATTGCCGGAAGCTGTGACATGTGCTGCTCAAAAATCAAATTCTCGACAGTCTGGAACGAAGGATCAAACCCTGCTACAATTCGCAAATTTCAGTCTGATTGAGGCCACATAGAGCTAACTTACGAGCTATCATTTGAAAAGACTTAAATGGAGATTCGACTTTTAGGAGGGTCCTGCGATTGCCGGAAGCTGTGACATGGTGCTGCTCAAAAACATCAAATTCTCGACACAGTCTGGAACGAAAGGATCACAACCCTGCTACAATTCGCAAATTTCAGTCTGATTGAGGCCACACAGAGCTAACTTAACGAGCTATATATTTGAAAAGAACTTAAATGGAGATTCGACTTTTAGGAGGATCCGCGATTGCCAGAAGCTGTGACATGGTGCTGCTAAAAAATATCAAATTCTCAACACAGTCTGGAAGGAAAGGATCACACCTTGCTACAAGTCGCAAATTTCAGTCTGATTGAGCACACATAGCTAACTTAACGAGCTATATATTTGAAAAGAACTTAAATGGAGATTCGACTTTTAGGAGGGTCCCGCGATTGCGGAAGCTGTGACATGGTGCTGCTAAAAATATCAAATTCCAACACAGTCTGGAAGGAAAGGATCACAACCCTGCTACAAGTCGCAAAATTTCAGTCTGATTGAGGCCACACATAGCTAACTTAACGAGCTACAAATTTGAAAAGGAACTTTTATGGAGATTCGACTTTTAAGAGGGTCTCGCGATTGCCGGAAGCTGTGACATGCTGCTGCTCAAAAACATCAAATTCTCGACACAGTCTGAACGAAAGGATCACAACCCTGGCTACAATTCGCAAATTTCAGTCTGATTGAGGCCACACGGAGCTAACTTAA